>NC_141831.1:11990948-12143091 GCF_982586985.1 Callionymus lyra
GTGTGCCATTTTTAGACGTGTGTTCTGCTGACGTCCGCGGCGCTGAGAATAGCTTCCGCTGTGATTGGACTGTCCTGCAACAACTCCACTAGAGTCCCACATTCTCCACCTCGATGGAGGATCAGCCCAGGGGTCGGGCTCCAGACACCAAACACCAGCACCAGACCGAGGAAGACAGCAGGAACCCTTTGCCACAGAAAACGTGTTCAAAACATGATCAGAGCCACTTCAAGCGCAAGCATCAGAAAGCGCCGAAGAAGAAAAGAGGTATGGAGGCGAAAAAAAAGTTAGCTAACACGAGCTAGCCCGTCACGGGCTAAATGTCATTCCAGGGGAATTCTCTCACTGGTGTCGACACGGTGTGGTTGTAAAATCCCTCTGAATATAAATCGACACATATATTAGTCAATAAATCCGTTGTTATTGTCTATAGTCAACCATAAACGTTAAGCTAGCTCTGAGGAGATGCTAACCCTGCTAGCTGACGTTGCGTGACAGTTGTCGATGGTGGAGGATTGACCTTGCGCGCCGGCTTTAACACCCACTTTTCTCTCGCCCCGCCGCCACGACGAGCACCTAAACACACCCACCGTCAAAGTATCCACCGCAGTGCTCCCTTTAGCGTGTCGATTCCGGCGTTTTTTTTTGACGTGCCTGCTAACCCGCTCGGTTTAGGGGGGGAATACGAGCCGGCTCCACTGGAATGTCCAGGGCTGCCATTTCCTGTCGGCCATGTTAGAGCCGCACCGGGGGCTAATGCTAACGGTTTTTCCCTTCCAGCGAAATTGCCTTTACAAGTAATGTATGTCAGTGTGATGTGTACGTGGTTTATTATATAGCTCAATTAATGACAATAACAAATGTTTCATGCATGTGTGTGTTCCATCTGAGCAGCAGATGAGCCTATGCTAGCTGCTGTTAGCATGCTTCTTGACAGGCCTGTTGCATGTTGACCAGCACTGCCAATAATATACACGTATTACTGTAAATCCCTACAAATATATAGGTCATATGTTTTATTATGACAATCTGATGCATTGCTTGGAAAGTTATATTGATGTATAGTGAAATGCTTAAACTGACAGCAGGGTAAATCTTTTAGTAATTATTGAATAAAAATGCAAGTCATGTGAGCTGCTTGTAAACACACACATATTCACTTTAAAAACCTAACTGTCATTCAGACACACACGGCACACATTCAATTCAATTCGAAGTGTCAAATCATAAAAGTAAGTTATCTCAATACACTTTTACAGTTTAAGTAAGACTATAAAACAGATCCCGGCGCATCAACATTGAGTCAATCACAGTGTGTTAGTGGCGAGGGGGAAAAAAAAGCTTTTAGAAGGCAGAAACTTCGAGCATAACCAGACTTGGTGTTGACGGCCTCCTGCTGTGACAGGGTTCGGTAGACAGAGGAATGAGAAAAGAGAGAGTGAAGATTGAAAGATAGATGGATAGATAAAGTGAGAGAAAGACTAAAGATGCTCATGGAGAGAAATTATGATCTGCTGATGTCAACATGTGAATGAGATCTTGTATGTTATCTGACCCCATTTCCATTTTCCAAAAGTATGTAAATGAGTATAAAAGTAGGAAACACTGGACATAAAAACACATTTTACACCTGAGATCAGTTATTCCACTTGAATAATGGTTATTATATTAGATTAGATAGACTTTATTAATCCGTCTGGAGTTCTCCTTCAAGAAATTGGGCATTATTATTATTGGGTTGTATTAAATATGAAATGATTATATGAAGATGTCACGCAAAATAAGTAATAGAAAAACACTACCAAGCACCAAGGCTGCCATTCTGCAGGGCTTGTATGCACATCCATTCACACATCTTCTTGCATACTTTGTCACATATTCCCCCTTACACATGTGATTACAACAGTATTAAGATGCTTAAAACAAGTGCTATTCGTAAGCTATAGTATAAAAATTCTAGGAAAGTTCTCAAGTCATGAGGCAGTTGTTGCTTAACAGAGTTTGGTTCGAATGGAAACCACTTTAGCTTGGACCCTTTTTATCTGTGTTTTTACAGCGTTTAACACTGGATTATGACATGACGTCTGACGTCTATTATTTTCTTATCTCTTTTAGTACTTTTCGTATTCAAATTCTATAATAAGAGCCATATTAGAAATGTTGTTCCGCATTGTGTCAAATGGTATAACACAAATTTGCATTATCATTTCAGGCAGTAAAGAACTAATCCTCAGCAAAGAAGAGGGGGAGACTTCGCACTTGACTGACAGCACTGGTATTCCTGTCGACACCAATTTTAATGGATGCATTAATGATACAAATGTGAAGCTCAAGTCACAGATGCTAGTCACTGCAGTTTCCAAAACTAGCACCAAAAGACTGGAGCTCAAAAAGAATATGGACCTTAATCATGACAAGGAAAAGACCCTGGATGTAGTTAATCATCATGAGGGTCAACTTTTGGACAAGAAAGACTCTGTTTTGCAAAATGGCATCGCTCACTGTGGCTTAATCACAAATGGCTATTCAAGTAAGGACAACGATGGCAGCGGCTCTGAAGGGGGATATACTACGCCAAAGAAACGCAAGGCCAGATGTACCAACAAAAGCTCAGATAATGTGAATAGAGAGAGGAAGAAAGAAATGCACCGGAGCAACACAGCAGAGGCTTTGCAGAACAGCGAGAAGGGACTGACTTCCAGACTTGATGGCCACAAAGCCACCCATAAACTAGAGTCTCAGCCAGCAGTGAAACGGGCTGCAACTGCGGAGCCTTCGGCTGGGGAATCTCAGAGGAAGAACTCTGACGGCAAAGCTGTTGGCACTTTTTCTAAAAAGACTGAGGAGCGGCAAAAGGCCAAGCTTAGCTCCCCTTCTAATGAGGACCCCTGGACTTTATTCAAGCCCCCTCCTGTATTTCCTGTGGACAATAGCAGTGCTAAAATAGTTCCCAAGATCAGTTATGCAAGTAAAGTAAAAGAAAACCTCAATAAAGTAGTTCAAAGTGGAGTAGAGGCACCTCCACCAACTGTGAGACCACCACAGGTCCCCATGTCTGCTATGAAAACTATCACCTCAGCTAGCTTTACTAATGGTCCCGTTTCCGGAAATGGAACTGGCTGCCCTTGTGCGGGAACTTCCTTCGCCCACGCCGCCGGTGGTGTTCCCCAAGACCAGTCTCTCCCGTGTGGCGAGAATGTAGCATCTCCATTGGAAAGCCACTGTAGCTTTACAAACAGTCCCGTCGATGGAGACGCGTACGAGCCGAGGAAGTGCACTCTTTTAATTTACCCTTTAAATATGCAACCTGTGCTCCCTAGCGCTCGTCTTCTGGACCCGCCGGACGCTCAGACAAATCACAAAACCCTGGGGGATATCTTCCAGAATCAGTGGGGGCTTTCTTTCATCAACGAGCCGAACCTGGCGACGGAAGTGGGGAGCGGTCAGGCGCCCGCGGAGGACAAGTCCGGCGTGGTGGTCGGCACCCCCTCCTTTCTAGAACCAGGCATATTTGTTAAAGACTATGAGAAAAGGACTTGTGACATGCTGGACGATTGCTCGCTTGTTTGCGCGGAGGACGACAAGCTGCATTTGGGCGATCAGGGTGCGGTCAAAGTGGAGGCCAGGGGTTCAGGGTCCGCCTTGTGCTGTCCTAGCAAGGACCATGGTGCTATGCCTGCACAGGGCCACACAGCCACCGTGTTGTTTGGCTCGTCTAAAGAGCAGGTCTTCTCTAAGGACATCGGCAGGAGGCGTAGCTGGGGCTCCTTTGATGTTAAAGCTGCTGTTGCTTATCACACTAAAGGTGAGTCTCTTTTTCTTTAATTACATTTTCTTAATCATATTTAACTTAAACATTATCAGAACTTAATAGCATTTTTCTTTTACAGAAATGGAATTCCTGTTCAACTTGCAAAAACGAGGTACTTTCTTTTGTCCGTCTAACTCTAGAAATCATAACAATTGAGAAGATCATGTCGTCTAAATAAAATATCTCCCGTCTTGTTTCCCAGATCCCAAAAAAGTAGTGATTTATGACCTGACCGTGGACAGACCCGCTCAGTGACGCGACTCCTCCGGGCGCCACGGTGAACCTCCACGGACATCTTGAACCTTGTTGGAGTGACGACTGTGAAAACATTGATTCATTCGGCATGCTGGATGTTTTTTCAGTATCTCCGGCGGAATAGCAGACTTCTTTTTTTGGGGGAAAACGTAAAGACACAAACACACACACACCTACATACACACACTCACACTTGGGACAGATGTTTAAGGCGTTGATCGGTGCCTCTTCTCTACGATGGACACGTGTGAGTGTGTTTGTCTTGTGGATAAGAATGATCGATGTTGAGCAACAAGCGGGTGTCACTGTCGCACCTCCGAAGCCTTTAACTTTGTCAAACTGTTGCAGCCGCCAGTCAAGACGGCGATCACACCTCAGCCGTTTCATTTGTTTAGTTCAATTTTTTTGTTGTTGTCGTCTGTGTGCAGGTTTAAGAAGTAGAACTGTAAAAAGGAAGCTGGCAGGAAGGGTACACGTTGTCTTAAGTGATAGGCTGAAATCAAAGCCGGCAAATTTACGAAAACGCTTGATTTTTCTTTTGACTATTTTCATGTTATTATCTGACTGAACATGAGTGTTATGTGCACGGTAGTAGGACACCCCCCCCTCCCCCTCCGCCGGACTGGTACAGAAGCGCCCCTTGACTTTAGATTTATGGAGTTTAAAACGCAAACGTCTTTTTCAATCACTACCTTTTTTCTTCTTTTTTTTTCCAACTGTCTCCATGTCCCTCGCTCGCACCCGTCTCCGAATATGTTCACGGGATGAAGCCCCACAGTTGACCTAACCATCAAACTTTATTTAAAAAGGGACAAACATTTGACCAATCGGTTGAACTCGGCATCTTTTTTTTTGTTGTTGTTGATTCTCAATGTAAAAGAAATGCCAAGTTTTGTTCAAAAGGTTTTCTGAATGTACGTACGAGGAGATTTTCTTTAGTACGTCTTTATTTTCCCTCGGAAAAGGGGGGCTGATTTTAATGTATTTGACTTCTTATGCGTTTTTCTTCCTAATTTAGCTTTCTCCTCTTTAGTGTTTTTAATAATTCATTGTTGCTTTCTAGCTTCTTAACCTTTTGGAATTCGTTCACTGTAGGGAATAATCGGCGATAGGGCTGCACAATATCAGAAGGATCTTGGATATTTACTCGTGTCATTTTCTGCACCAGTTTACTACTTTAACTGCCTGGACATTAACAAATGGGCTCTGTGGCGGGCAAGCGGTAGTTGCTGGGTCATAAACGAATATCCGACTCGTGGTTCAATGTTTACACTCATCGTATCTGCTAGATTAGCTGCTTAAACAAGGTGACTTTCTACAATGTATTGGAGAGAAAAAAACACTACGTGGCAACACATTCTCGACTGCTTCTCTATTGTACGCTTTATCATATTGTGCAGCCCTACTTTCTCATTTGCCTGAGAATATCGGTAACCATGGCAATACTAAAAAAAGAAAATCCCTGACTCGCCACTTTCTCAAAACTATGCTCGAATGTGAAGATGAGCTTTTGCTGTTTTTAAATGTAATCTAGAGAAAAAGATCCTTTTTACAAGCCAGTGTGCAATAATGGAAGATCACAACTTCAAATATTCAGTGTTGTTATAGTTTAGATCCGTTTTTTTGGTTTTTCCTCAAAGTCGTTAAAGGAGTCGCCAACCGCTAACTTGTGACCTCGTCTCCCAAGTCAGTATTCAACGAGAAGAGGCCACGGGCGCCCTCTTCTCCCGGGGGAGAGCATCTGGTTCACATGTGGATGATAAGCACTTTATGTAGACTTCTTATCTTTATGAGTTGCTCTAGAGATCTATACGTACACTCGCTCCTTGACAGAATGGCTCTAGGCTGTTACTCATAGAATATTAAAAAATACAGGATAATCTACGTGTATCTCAGGTAGTGTTGCTGAAGCCATGTCGACTAGTCTCGCGTTCTGCCAACCAACCGGTCTTTTAAAAAAAAATGTCGATAGAAGTTTATCGTGAGTTGAGATCCTGTCGCTCAGTTTGGGCTTTAAAATGTCTATTTTGTCAACCCCCCCCCCCACACACACCCCTCATTGTCATGTAAGAAGAAGCACATTCATTTGTTTTGAACCGGTCGATGGTCTCCACAGGGACGTCCACGAGTGTGTGTGTAAAAGGGCATTAAAGTCTGAGCTTTTTCTCGCCCCCGAAGTACACCGTTTTTCCATGCGTCCTGATTAGTTCTTCCCACTGGGACCCCCGTACTCATCCGACCCAGGAGTTCAGCTGCTCCTTTCTGCTAATTAAGAGGGTTTTATTTGGAAGTCCATCGTTCGCCACGTGCTAATGCACGAGCGTTCGCTCGGATGAGTGGAGAGTGTTTTGTCTTCTCGGCTGAATTTCTTCGTTGAACTTCTCGCATGCACTTGATCGTCCTCATGATTGAGGTTTTTTTTTTAAGTTTATTAGAGAAATAATCTTGGTAAATATCATCCTGTTTTAGCCTAGAGGTCAATACTATAATAATCTGTAATATTTAATAGAAAATGACGCTTTTCTACGAGAATAATGCTTTCGATTTTTATCCATCCATACTATATCATCATCTTTTCAGAAGAACCAAGTGTCCAATTGATGTTCAAAACAGTTTATATGCTTTTATTTTGACATCTGCTTTACAGTCCCTGTCTCTTTAAGACACCAATTGTGTTCAAGATGTGTGTGATTGTCCATGTGGTGCTCGGCTGTCCACAAATAAAATGTGGCGACATTGTAAACATTAACATCAGGGTTTTCTCGAAGACTCTTTAAGTTTTGTTTGTCACAGATTGTCTTAAGATCCATCAAGCTCGTCGCTATTACAGAAATCGTTTGTGGCTTTTGGTCTTCTCCGGGTACTTTTGTTGTCTAAAACTTGTGTACGGACTGAAAGAAGTGGTGAATTAGAACGGCTTTATATAGTAATTTATGAGTTAATGCCTGAATCTTCTACAATTTTTGAGGGCTAACGAATAAGCATTGGCGTGGTTTTGAGTAAATGGTGTCGCTGGCTTTGGTCTCTCGCAGTGAGCGGCTTCTGTGGTCCATTAAACATGCAAAATAGTCATTGTTGATGAGCAAATGACCCATTTTCACTGATTGTCGACTCATTGTTCTGACATATCTCTGCTACATGGTTGTCCTTTGGCGACATGGTTGTGTTACAGTGAAGCAGGGCCTCTGTTTCAAATCTTTTGCTTCCTTTTGTCTACTCTTAATACTCCAGTTACCTCCCACTAATCAGTACAGTTATCTGACTACATTGTGCTATACGAGTGCTTTTATTTTGAAATCCACTTCTTCAATGCATCTTTTAACACATTTCTACACAGCCACTATACGTTTTACATCCATACCTCTTTTTTAATTTGCCTTTCTTTATGGCGTCTTGGTGATGGATGCGTTTTCCTTATTTTGTCCTGGTTAGATTTAATATCACGTGTTAAGATAAGGGTCTCGTCACCGAAACGAATAAATGGTGCTGAACCGCCGAGCCTCCGTGGCAAACTAATACACGCTTTTATTTTGACATTCCCAGTTCGTCTAGTCCGGTTCCCTCCCATGTGCCGATCAGAAGAAGGAATAGCCGTGGCGATGGTGCTATAAAAGTGAAAATCTGTCATTTGCTTCATCTTTTAAGCCTGGAATATTTATTGAATAACGCGCTGATGTGTTGAACGTTCAGTGATGGACTCGACAGGATCTTAATTGAGCAGAAAAGGTTGTGTGAACGTGGCGTTTAATGAACCGTGTCATGATGGCGTCGACAGTTAACCCCTTCCTGGTTCCGATTTCCCCCTCATATTAACTCATGCTAGTTTTTAAATTGAATTTGTGCATCTGTTGAGGAATGGAAAACGATGTGTTGTCTTGCCATCCTTTTCTAAAAAAGAAAAAAAACCTAAAAAAAACAACCCAACCCCCTCTCAAGCACTTAATCCAGCACAAGGCTGTGTTGATTATGCATTATATTGAAAAAAGCTGTATTACAGTAGCTGGCAAACCAAAAATTAAACGTTTGAAAATCAGAGATCGAAGACTCCGGGTCTTAATCACCTCAAGGATGCTCCCCGAAGCGTTCCCAGTTTGCCAGCTCTGGCCTTTTTTTTGTTTAGTTTTATTTGTTTTTAATTCTTCTGTTGGCTGTGAACACAAAGCAAGTTCTTCCTACGATATGCAAGTTCCTCATATTTCAACGACTCTCGTTTTTTTTTTCTTTCAAACCGACAACACTGTCTACGGTGCCATTTCTTCACATCTTTTCGTCGCGATATTCTCGTGATCACAGCTGGACATGTTTTTGTGTGTAGATTTTTTTTTTTTTTGTCCTCGGCTCGTGTTCAAGTTTTGTGTGAGCTGAAGCCAAAATGGGTTTTTAACGTGAAGTCGACGTCTAAAGTAGCACATAATTAAATTGATCAAATCTAACATGCTTTTTTTTTTTCAAAAAGGAAATAAATGTTTCTTTTGTAATCATAGTATAATTTATATATAGACTTACAAATGAGGGGTAAAATATGTTTTTTTTTGTTTTAGATAGTTGTCGATTAATGCTGATGTAGATCTTCCCTCGTTAACATCAGTGTTGATATATTTAAAAAAACAGACCATAATTCCAACTGATTCTATTGTAAAGTTGTTCAAAAAATGCTTCAAAGTATAAAATCCCTAATTTCTCTAATATAAAGATATATATATTTAAAAAATGGTAGCGTTGCTTATGTGAGAATTAATATGCAGGTGCTTTCGCCAAAGGAACACTATACTCGGACAGTAACTGGAGCGTCGGCGCAACAGGAGACGTGATCGAACAAAAAAGTGCTGCTTCTTTTATCCAGTAAATGTCGCAACAAAACTCCTGTGACATGAGATGATCTGAATAATGAGGGCTTTTTTTTTTTTTTTTTTCTCTTTCTTCTTGCTTCTGGACTGATCCAACATGTCTTAATCGTACGCGCGCAGAGGTGACGGGTGTGCCCCGTGTCACCAGCTTTTCTTTTTTGTTTACCACTCGAGTTCCCCCGGAAGAAAGAATAAAAGTGGGGGAAAAGAAAAAAAAAAAAGCTTAGGCAAAAGTGTCGCTCTCTATAATGGTTGTCAATAGTTTCATGATTTTGAGTGGGCTGTCTGATTTTATTTAATTTCTTTTGTTGTTGTTGAAATTTTAACAAATCTCACATTACAATGTTGTTTTTTTTTAAAGCATGATAATAACCCTCAAAATCCAAAAGATGTAATAGACTCAATGAATTTAAAAAAAAAAAAAAAATCCACAATTTTAGTTACCATTAAAATGTTAAATTTTATGATTAATTCTGTCTTGTGTCTTTCTTTGATCCCCTCCCAAAGAAACTGATTAACTTTGTCGCACATTCCTGGAAGTTTGTCTTGAATAACGTACATTTCGACGCAACAGGAAGTGGGTTTTTTATTTAAGTACTTCCTCCATAACTTCGCTGTATTAGTAATACACAGAACTGATTAAATGCGTTAAACACTTCATCTTCAATGCTAATGTTAGCATTTTAGCATAAGGTAAATGAATAATGCTATGAAAACTGAATATTTAGAAATGTGTCCGATCGCTAGCTAACAATTTTGTTACTAGTTCAACTCGACATACAGTCTTTGTCTTTCTCATTTTCTTACTTTAATTTGTCCTTTTTATGGGCATTTGTTTTACATTTAGTGTTTTTTGTATCTATAAAAATGTATCTATATAAAACCAAATACTATACAATTTATTTTTTGGGCATGACACTTGCATTTTAACATTGTTTTTTTTTCCTCTTTAGAATCTTTAAATAATATACAAAAAAACAATTTAAGCTTTTTTTTTTAGAAATGCCATTTTAGTTATATTCCTTTCATATTATTATTATTATTATTATTATTTCCTTCCTTTTCGAGGAAATTTGAACTAAAAACTTCACAAACTAGTAAAACGTTTCTTTAAAAATGCATCTCAAAGTACAGGAAGTTATGAAGAATATGTGACGAGGGATTTGACCGGAATGTCTGACTGGAATTCAGAAAAAGTTCCTGTTTGACATTCCTGATCTTTATCATGGTTTAAGACCTGACGTAATAAGTTAATTCTTAATTTTTGGAGCTCTTGAAAACGTAGAAAGTGATTTTGGTTATAAAGACAATGATAAAATATCAACACTAAAATAAAAGCCATTTTCTTTTTTATTATAATTTATCAAGACTAATGACTAGATGCATTAAATACAATTAAAAATAATTTGAAATGAATACTAAATCATTTTTCCTGTAAGAGAAAAAAAATCATCTCCGCTGACGCTCATCCGCTCTTTTACTTGTCAAACATTACCATCTAGTGGACAACAAGGCTCACTACAGATATGATCGGACAAACAATATCAGCTTAATTTACATTTTAAAACCATTCACCCGCTAAATAAACCTCAATGGATAAGAAAGAAAAGTCATGCAAGTACAGTAAGTTTATTTTTATTTTAAGGATTGAAACCAGACATGCATACATTGGTCCTTTTCAAAATAAAATACACACACACATGATCAAAACAAGCACCACATGAGGAAAGATAGTATTTATATATATACAGTGTATATATATAAAATAAACATTTAACTTCGAAAATAATTGTTTAACAGCTGATAAAAACCCCATAGAAAAAACAATTGCAAGATTAAATGTACAATGCATCAAATTACATATATACGTTTATTTTAATCAATTTAAAACTATATATTTATCCACAAATTAATTGTTTAACCTTTGTTGATTTTTGTTTTTTTTGTATGGATATTCACTGAGAATTATTAAAAGATTTATAAGATATTATTAAACACATATTTTATTATTAAATATAGAATAGCGTTATTTCTCTTCATATTCCTTCCAGTGTTTTCTTTTTAGATAATCAAAGAACAACTTCATAGAATTGACATTAAGTGTTGATTTCAATGAATGGAAACATTCATCATACATCATATACATATGATCATACAAAAGTAAGTATAAGTGGGATAAATGTTAATAATTATAAAGTGCAATTCCTTCATTTTATTGGAAATGATAGATTTTTAATATAAGAAGTCATGTTTTTTACACTTTATACATTCCGAAAAACTTAGGAATCATTTATTTTAATTATAAAAATGATTTATGGCATTTTTTTCCTTGAACATTTAACATTTCTTTCTTCTTTACTTTAACAAAAAGACGACCATCTCCGGACGAGGACGTCATGATTCCTGAGCGTTGGAAAAAAAATAACGTGACGGTGACATTTGGCGTCTGCGATCATCGACCTTGACTCGGCAAATGTCAGACGGCAGCAGATGCAGCTCGTGACTGACGGTTGAAGGAGGACAGCAGGTCCAGGGTCAGTGAGAACACTCCGGTGTGCGTCAGCAGGTGTGCGACGATAAAGTCACCGTCTAGAAATAAAGTTAGATTTGTGTCGTGAAACCTTCTAGAATTAAGATTTAATGTTCAGTCACAATCTGTCTTTGTGTTTCAGTCGATGAAAAATCACTGGTTTTTAACTTAAATTAACTTTGTCCCAATTCATTTTATTATTGTGTATCAAAATATATTTAAATTTTTTATAATCCATGTATCTAAATGTATCAAATCTACCACAGTGCAAGACCACGATGCTTTACAGGAGAGTTTGCTGTGCTAATGGCTACACACGAGCATTATTTGTTGCATTTTCCTGAACTACCTGAAAGTTTGATATAATCCTCATGTGTAGCCATTAGCGCAGCAATCTCTTAAACGTGACAAACTTTTTCAATAGTTTAGGAAAACACAACAAAAATGTATCGCTTGTAGCCATTAGAACACGTGTTGCCAGATTTTTGAGAAAGCTGTGCTAATGGCTACACACGAGCATTATTTGTTGCATTTTCCTGAACTACCTGAAAATTTGATATAATCCTCACGTGTAGCCATTAGCGCAGCAATCTCTTAAACGTGACAAACTTTTTCAATAGTTTAGGAAAACACAACAAAAATGTATCGCTTGTAGCCATTAGAACACGTGTTGCCAGATTTGTGAGAAAGCTGTGCTAATGGCTACACACGAGCATTATTTGTTGCGTTTTCCTGAACTACCTGAAAGTTTGATATAATCCTCATGTGTAGCCATTAGCGCAGCAATCTCATAAACGTGACAAACTCTTTTTCAATACTTTAGGAAAACACAACAAAAATGTATCGCTTGTAGCCATTAGAACACGTGTTGCCAGATTTGTGAGAAAGCTGTGCTAATGGCTACACACAAGCATTATTTGTTGCATTTTCCTGAACTACCTGAAAGTTTGATATAATCCTCACGTGTAGCCATTAGCGCAGCAATCTCTTAAACGTGACAAACTTTTTCAATAGTTTAGTAAAACACAACAAAAATGTATCGCTTGTAGCCATTAGAACACGTGTTGCCAGATTTGTGAGAAAGCTGTGCTAATGGCTACACACGAGCATTATTTGTTGCATTTTCCTGAACTACCTGAAAGTTTGATATAATCCTCACGTGTAGCCATTAGCGCAGCAATCTCTTAAACGTGACAAACTTTTTCAATAGTTTAGGAAAACACAACAAAAATGTATCGCTTGTAGCCATTAGAACACGTGTTGCCAGATTTGTGAGAACGCTGTGCTAATGGCTACACACAAGCATTATTTGTTGCGTTTTCCTGAACTACCTGAAAGTTTGATATAATCCTCATGTGTAGCCATTAGCGCAGCAATCTCATAATCGTGGCAAACTTTTTTTTAATACTTTAGTAAAACACAACAAAAATGTATCGCTTGTAGCCATTAGAACACGTGTTGCCAGATTTGTGAGAACGCTGTGCTAATGGCTACACACGAGCATTATTTGTTGCGTTTTCCTGAACTATCTGAAAGTTTGATATAATCCTCATGTGTAGCCATTAGCGCAGCAATCTCATAAACGTGACAAACTCTTTTTCAATACTTTAGGAAAACACAACAAAAATGTATCGCTTGTTGCCATTAGATGCCAGATTTGTGAGTTTGCTGTGCTAATGGCTACACTTAAGGATTACTTTGTTGTTTTCCTGAACTACATGAAAGTTTGATATAATCCTCACGTGTAGCCATTAGCGCAGCAATCTCAAAAACGTGACAAACTTTTTAAATACTTAAGGAAAACACAACAAAAAGTTATCGCTTGTAGCCATTAGAACAGGTGTTGCCAGATTTGTGAGAACGTTGTGCTAATGGCTACACTTAAGGATTACTCTGTTGTTTTCCTGAACTACATGAAAGTTTGAGATAATCCTCGCGCGTAGCCATTAGCACAGCAAAATCACTCATTGCCGTAGAAATCATACACACATGTCCAGGTACTTGTGGAAAACGCAAGAAGAAAACCTCAGTTGTAGCCAATACAAAACCTTTTGTCACGTCTGTGAGATTGCTGTGCTAATGGCTACACACGAGGATTCTTTGTCTTGTTTTCCTGAACCACCTGAAAGTTTTTGAAATAATTTTCTCGAGTAGCCATTAGCGCAGCAATCTCACAAATGGACAAAAAGAGGTTTGTTACATTTTCCAAAACTGTGTGAAAGTTTGAGAAAATCATTGCGCGTAGCCATTAGCGCAGCAAACTAAATTTTAGCTCATTTATAGCCATTAGAACATATACCTTTTTTTCATGTTTGACTTTGCTGAGCTAATGGCTACACACTCTCTATTGCTTTTTCTCACTGTGTTTATATCTATTATGTTTGTGTTGCTAAAAAGTAAGTAAAATGATAATTGCAGCATATTTAGCTAGATTTTCTTTATACTTTTCGCTACTTTTTTGTAGCTTGATTGCCCCTCACAACAGCCACTGTATAAATTGTGGCCCCTGAGGATATTTAATAAACCCCTCCTTTCACGCCGTCTAGTAAAAAGCAACAGAGAGTGTGTAGCCATTAGCTCAGCAAAGTCAAACATGAAAAAAGGTATATGTTCTAATGGCTATAAATAAGCTCAAATTTTCTTGACGGCGTGAAAGGAGGGGTTTATTAAATATCATCAGGGGCAACAATTTATACAGTGGCTGTTGCTGCAATCAAGCTAAAAAAGTAGCGAAAAGTATTAAAAAAAAATCAAGCTAAATATGCTGAAATTATCATTTTACTTACTTTATAGCAACACAAACATAATAGATATAAACACAGTTAGAAAAAGCAACAGAGAGCGTGTAGCCATTAGCTCAGCAAAGTCAAACATGAAAAAAAAGGTATATGTTCTAATCTGGCTATAAATAAACTCAAATTTCCTAGACGGCGTGAAAAGAGGGGTTTATTAAATATCCTCAGGGGCCACAACTTATACAGTGGCTGTTGCTGCAATCAAGCTAAAAAAAGTAGTGAAAAGTATTAAAAAAAAATCAAGCTAAATATGCTGAAATTAATACTTTTCGCTACTTTTTTGTAGCTTGATTGCCCCTCACAACAGCCACTGTATAAATTGTGGCCCCTGAGGATATTTAATAAACCCCTCCTTTCACGCCGTCTAGTAAAAAGCAACAGAGAGTGTGTAGCCATTAGCTCAGCAAAGTCAAACATGAAAAAAGGTATATGTTCTAACGGCTATAAATAAGCTCAAATTTTCTTGACGGCGTGAAAGGAGGGGTTTATTAAATATCATCAGGGGCCACAATTTATACAGTGGCTGTTGCTGCAATCAAGCTAAAACAAGTAGCGAAAAATATTTTAAAAAATCAAGCTAAATATGCTGAAATTATCATTTTACTTACTTTATAGCAACACAAACATAATAGATATAAACACAGTGAGAAAAAGCAACAGAGAGCGTGTAGCCATTAGCTCAGCAAAGTCAAACATGAAAAAAGGTATATGTTCTAATCTGGCTATAAATAAGCTCAAATTTCCTAGACGGCGTGAAAAGAGGGGTTTATTAAATATCCTCAGGGGCCACAATTTATAATATGGCTGTTGCTGCAATCAAGCTAAAAAAAAAGTAGCGAAAAGTATTAAAAAAAAATGAAGCTAAATATGCTGAAATTAATACTTTTCGCTACTTTTTTTTTGCTTGATTGCAGCAACAGCCACTGTATAAATTGTGGCCCCTGAGGATATTTAATAAACCCCTCTTTTCACGCCATCTAGGAAATTTTACTTACTTTTTAGCAACACAAACATAATAGATATAAACACAGTGAGAAAAAGCAACAGAGAGTGTGTAGCCATTAGCTCAGCAAAGTCAAACATGAAAAAAGGTATATGTTGAAAAATAGGGGTTTATTAAATATCCTCAGGGGCCACAATTTATACAGTCAAGCAATCAAGCTAAAAAAGTAGCGAAAAGTATTAAAAAAAAAATCAAGCTAAATATGCTGAAATTAATACTTTTCGCTACTTGTTTTAGCTTGATTGCAGCAACAGCCATATTATAAATTGTGGCCCCTGAGGATATTTAATAAACCCCTCTTTTTCAACATATACCTTTTTTCATGTTTGACTTTGCTGAGCTAATGGCTACACACTCTCTGTTGCTTTTTCTCACTGTGTTTATATCTATTATGTTTGTGTTGCTAAAAAGTACGTAAAATTTCCTAGATGGCGTGAAAAGAGGGGTTTATTAAATATCCTCAGGGGCCACAATTTATAATATGGCTGTTGCTGCAATCAAGCTAAAAAAGTACCAAAAAGTATTAAAAAATAAAGCTAAATATGCTGAACTTATAATTTTACCTACCTTTTAGCAACACAAACGTTACAGATAAAAACACAGCGAGATGACGATGTTTTTAAAAATCCTATATCCACGTGATCTCATTTCGGGATTTTGACTCCGAAAACGCAGCTTGTTTGCTCGAGGCGCTTCCACTTCGCCGCCAATTCCACTCCCACAAGGTCGTTTGGTTAATGCACATTTAAGTTTCCATGGACTCTTAACTAGTTTTTAATCAGCAATTACGGCGCCAACAAGGAAGTGTGCGTCGCTCGCGCGCCCAAGCTCGCCCGGAGAGCGGCTCGTCAATGTCACGTCAATTTCCACGCCAAAGGCTACATTAGCCCGGAGTCGGGGAGGAAAAAAAAAAAAAAACGCCACCTGAGTGCCTCATTCCCGTCAACTATTGACTCCATTATACAGCTCTGTCAGAAGAATGTTCCGCCTGGAGAGAGCGGCGGCCATTACACGGCTGCGCGGGGAGATAATTTAGCGACGCACATGAAATTAAGTGCATATCCATTGAACATTGCTCATTATACTTGAATTCCTGCGACAGGATCCTGGATGCCTCCCAACCTTTTTTTTTTCCCTCTCGTTCCCTTTCCTCATTTTCAAGGTGTAAACACAGCCCGGTGATACTCGTTCGCATAAATAGCCGTCGCTCTCGCGCGCCGCTAACTTACCTGTAATTGCCAATTAAACATGGCGGCGCCTCAGATCGGCTCTTAATTACGGCTAATAAACGTCGAGGTCGGCGCGGAGACGGAGACGCCGGAGAGAAAACAAAACATTTAATGTTGTATATGATGATATTTAACAGGATTTACTTACTAGATTAACTGTCAAATTAGCATAACCAGGTGTAAAAAGGGTGGCCCGGGGGCCATTTGTGCATCTGTAGAAATTCTGATAAATTCTCAACTATTTAAATAAGTTATTTTTGTTCTTTTGAATGACATTTTTTAATAAAAAATGTATATATATATATATGGTTGTAATACAAAAAATACGATGGTATTAATAATTTTATTTTTATTTCAATATGTATCAAATGGCACAAGGGTAAAAAAAAAAGTATAAAAATAACTTCATTAGACAAACTGGTTTTAGGAAAACAATTTGATGAGAAAAATATAAATAAAATAATTTCAAAAGCGTTACGTCTTTAATCCAAGTTATTTTGAATGACATTTTAAAATTAAATCAAGTTAAATATTATACTCTCTCTCATGTCCCTTAGTTTATTAAAAAGAAAAATGGATGTATCAATCGGTACAACAGCTTGTAGAATAATCATTTTATGAATAAAAAAGTAATACAATATAGAAAAAATAAAAAATGTCTTTCACTTAAGAAACACTATAAAATATATAGAAAAAGACAAACAGGTTACAGAAAAACAGTTAATTGGAAAAATATAAACAGTATTGTTATTATTGTAAAAAAGCAAAAATCGAGTTATATTTGTAAATATTTGAATAATAATAACAATAACTTTACATTTTTTAAAACAGACACTACACAAAAATGTATAAAAACAACAAACTCCTGCTTGTATTCTGCTTTTCTTGATTGTATTTAATTGTCATTTTATTTTTTATTTAGTTTAATTACTTTTCTGTAACCTGTCTCTCGCTTTTTAATAATAAGTAATACTATTTAAAATAAGTTAATAGTTATAAATATATTTTATTAATTATGAATATACTGTATATATTTACATTGTAAAGTGTGTTTCGCCATAGCACGCCAACACAACTCGTGTGAAAAAAAATCTGTATTTCAAGGGAGTTTTTCAATCTTTATTTAGCAGATTATGCTAGTAGTATGTAGTAGTACCCCCCCCCCCCCACACACACACCTTAAAAAACTGTAGAGCGTTACATTCTGGCTCAGCTCACACTCCGACCTTTTTTCTTTCAAGTGTAATTCATCCCTGGATCTGTAATCGTCCATTAAGACGAGCTCTTAAGGTTGAGTCTCTCCTCCATCAACTCCTCTGTTGCCATGCCGATCTCAACGATGGCATTTCAGCGGCGTGTTTGTTGTTCGCCAGACGCCGTCGTGTTCCGCCTGTCAGCAAAGGCCTCTGGGAAAATGGAGACGAGCACGACACAGAAATCTGCCTGAAAGTTGTGTAAGTGCGACTTAATTGTCTCCCTTTTTTGTTGTTGTTGTCGTTGTCCTGATTCAAATATCCTTTTTAAAGAGCGACTGATTAGCGCTTCTGATTAGCACTTAGCTAATGGCGGGTGGAGCGCAGAGGTCAAGAGGTCAAGGCTCTGGACGCTACAAGCTAACGCAGCAGAAGCTAATTACAGAAAAATATTACTTTGTTCGTTTATACGTATACAAATAAAACTTACTTACTAGACATTTTGTAGTTACCAACTTGAGCTCACGTAAAAGTATTTCCACTTTAAATATAATATAATAATATATAATAATAATAACTAAAATTTATATAGAACGTGTCACAAGGTTTTTTAAATGAAAATGTCATTTAAAAATGTTCCAGTACAAAATAAAACGATATAAATACAATTTAGATAATTAAATAACAATATATTAAGGTAAAAAGCAGAGATGGATTAAAGACATTAAATACAAATATTTATAAATGTTGATTTTCTCAGAAAGAAATGCTTCTTTAAAAGACTGGTTGTAAAAACTACACGCGAGGCCAAAAATTATAAAAGGAACAACAAAAAAAACAGGACACAATACTATAGAAGAATATCAGTATATTGAGTCATTTTATTCAATGGAAATTATACAGAAAAGCCTTTTCTTTACCCATTAAATGCAATATTATATTGAAAAGTGGATTTTCTTTCAATAACTGATACCAAAGAATTCTATTATTTTCTAAATAAAACCTTTTTTCTTCTCATAGTTTGATCTTCTATTTCAAATAAAAAACAAATGTTCGTAAATAATCGTTTTTTATTTACAGAATCTTGAATTCAATGTAAAACTGTTGAAAAATGTTGCTAAAAGAGCTACTGGATCCAACTTTTAGCCAATCGTGTTCAATTTAAACAAATTATATTGAACTAATAATATATATTTAATCCTTAAAGGAATATATTGATAAACAAAAAAAAACATGTTCCATAGTAACCATAGTAACCAATGATAATCTCTTCGAAGACGTCGCCAGGAAATGTTTTCACCGCAAAATATTTTCAAAATAAAAGAGCCATTTCCTTTTAAATCCTTTTTTAATGAATTGTGTGTTTAAAAAAAAAAGAAGATCCTGCTGGATGTGACCTTGAAACAGGAAAACAAAAGTTTTCTAAGCATTAACGGTTTTCAAAGTTCAAAACAATAAAAAAACAACAAAAAATGTGCTAATAATTAAGTATGATATCAGACGCACCATGTGAGCGCAAAAGATTGTTCAAAAATGCCTAAAATGGCGTTTTTTGAAGGCTTGAAAAAAGGTCTAATTCGACCGATTTTTTTTACTCAAACTTTAAAAAATGGCCCGAAATCGACGTGTCCGAAAATGGAAAAAAAGGTCGGCATACTTAAGTATGATATCAGACGCACCATGTGAGCGCAAAAGATTGTTCAAAAATGCCTAAAATGTCGTTTTTTGAAGGCTCGAAAAAAGGTCTAATTCGACCGATTTTTTTACTCAAACTTTAAAAAATGGCCCGAAATCGACGTGTCCGAAAATGGAAAAAAAGGTCGGCATACTTAAGTATGATATCAGACGCACCATGTGAGCGCAAAAGATTGTTCAAAAATGCCTAAAATGTCGTTTTTTGAAGGCTCGAAAAAAGGTCTAATTCGACCGATTTTTTTTACTCAAACTTTAAAAAATGGCCCGAAATCGACGTGTCCGAAAATGGAAAAAAAGGTCGGCATACTTAAGTATGATATCAGACGCACCATGTGAGCGCAAAAGATTGTTCAAAAATGCCTAAAATGTCGTTTTTTGAAGGCTCGAAAAAAGGTCTAATTCGACCGATTTTTTTACTCAAACTTTAAAAAATGGCCCCAAATCGACGTGTCCCAAAATGGAAAAAAAGGTCGGCATACTTAAGTATGATATCAGACGCACCATGTGAGCGCAAAAGATTGTTCAAAAATGCCTAAAATGTCGTTTTTTGAAGGCTCGAAAAAAGGTCTAATTCGACCGATTTTTTTTACTCAAACTTCAAAAAATGGCCCGAAATCGACGTGTCCGAAAATGGGAAAAAAGGTCGGCATACTTAAGTATGATATCAGACGCACCATGTGAGCGCAAAAGATTGTGACGAAAATGCCTAAAATGTCGTTTTTTGAAGGCTCGAAAAAAGGTCTAATTCGACCGATTTTTTTTTACTCAAACTTTAAAAAATGGCCCGAAATCGACGTGTCCGAAAATGGAAAGAAAGGTCGGCATACTTAAGTATGATATCAGACGCACCATGTGAGCGCAAAAGATTGTGACGAAAATGCCTAAAATGTCGTTTTTTGAAGGCTCGAAAAAAGGTCTAATTCGACCGATTTTTTTTAGTCAAACTTTAAAAAATGGCCCGAAATCGACGTGTCCCAAAATGGGAAAAAAGGTCGGCATACTTAAGTATGATATCAGACGCACCATGTGAGCGCAAAAGATTGTGACGAAAATGCCTAAAATGTCGTTTTTTGAAGGCTCGAAAAAAGGTCTAATTCGACCGATTTTTTTTACTCAAACTTTAAAAAATGGCCCGAAATCGACGTGTCCGAAAATGGAAAGAAAGGTCGGCATACTTAAGTATGATATCAGACGCACCATGTGAGCGCAAAAGATTGTGACGAAAATGCCTAAAATGTCGTTTTTTGAAGGCTCGAAAAAAGGTCTAATTCGACCGATTTTTTTTAGTCAAACTTTAAAAAATGGCCCGAAATCGACGTGTCCCAAAATGGAAAAAAAGGTCGGCATACTTAAGTATGATATCAGACGCACCATGTGAGCGCAAAAGATTGTTACGAAAATGCCTAAAATGTAGTTTTTTGAAGGCTCGAAAAAAGGTCTAATTCGACCGATTTTTTTTTACTCAAACTTTAAAAAATGGCCCGAAATCGACGTGTCCGAAAATGGAAAGAAAGGTCGGCATACTTAAGTATGATATCAGACGCACCATGTGAGCGCAAAAGATTGTGACGAAAATGCCTAAAATGTCGTTTTTTGAAGGCTCGAAAAAAGGTCTAATTCGACCGATTTTTTTTAGTCAAACTTTAAAAAATGGCCCGAAATCGACGTGTCCCAAAATGGAAAAAAAGGTCGGCATACTTAAGTATGATATCAGACGCACCATGTGAGCGCAAAAGATTGTGACGAAAATGCCTAAAATGTTGTTTTTTGAAGGCTCGAAAAAAGGTCTAATTCGACCGATTTTTTTTAGTCAAACTTTAAAAAATGGCCCGAAATCGACGTGTCCGAAAATGGAAAGAAAGGTCGGCATACTTAAGTATGATATCAGACGCACCATGTGAGCGCAAAAGATTGTGACGAAAATGCCTAAAATGTAGTTTTTTGAAGGCTCCAAAAAAGGTCTAATTCGACCGATTTTTTTTACTCAAACTTTAAAAAATGGCCCGAAACCGACGTGTCCCAAAATGGAAAAAAAGGTCGGCATACTAAAGTATGATATCAGACGCACCATGTGAGCGCAAAAGATTGTTACGAAAATGCCTAAAATGTCGTTTTTTGAAGGCTCGAAAAAAGGTCTAATTCGACCGATTTTTTTTACTCAAACTTTAAAAAATGGCCCGAAATCGACGTGTCCGAAAATGGAAAGAAAGGTCGGCATACTTAAGTATGATATCAGACGCACCATGTGAGCGCAAAAGATTGTGACGAAAATGCCTAAAATGTCGTTTTTTGAAGGCTCGAAAAAAGGTCTAATTCGACCGATTTTTTTTAGTCAAACTTTAAAAAATGGCCCGAAATCGACGTGTCCCAAAATGGGAAAAAAGGTCGGCATACTTAAGTATGATATCAGACGCACCATGTGAGCGCAAAAGATTGTGACGAAAATGCCTAAAATGTCGTTTTTTGAAGGCTCCAAAGAAGGTCTAATTCGACCGATTTTTTTTACTCAAACTTTAAAAAATGGCCCGAAATCGACGTGTCCCAAAATGGAAAAAAAGGTCGGCATACTTAAGTATGATATCAGACGCACCATGTGAGCGCAAAAGATTGTTACGAAAATGCCTAAAATGTCGTTTTTGAAGGCTCGAAAAAAGGTCTAATTCGACCGATTTTTTTTACTCAAACTTTAAAAAATGGCCCGAAATCGACGTGTCCGAAAATAGAAAGAAAGGTCGGCATACTTAAGTATGATATCAGACGCACCATGTGAGCGCAAAAGATAATGCCTAAAATGTCGTTTTTTGAAGGCTCGAAAAAAGGTCTAATTCGACCGATTTTTTTTAGTCAAACTTTAAAAAATGGCCCGAAATCGACGTGTCCGAAAATGGAAAAAAAGGTCGGCATACTTAAGTATGATATCAGACGCACCATGTGAGCGCAAAAGATTGTGACGAAAATGCCTAAAATGTCGTTTTTTGAAGGCTCGAAAAAAGGTCCAATTCGACCGATTTTTTTTACTCAAACTTTAAAAAATGGCCCGAAATCGACGTGTCCGAAAATGGGAAAAAAGGTCGGCATACTTAAGTATGATATCAGACGCACCATGTGAGCGCAAAAGATTGTGACGAAAATGCCTAAAATGTCGTTTTTTGAAGGCTCGAAAAAAGGTCTAATTCGACCGATTTTTTTTACTCAAACTTTAAAAAATGGCCCGAAATCGACGTGTCCGAAAATGGAAAGAAAGGTCGGCATACTTAAGTATGATATCAGACGCACCATGTGAGCGCAAAAGATTGTTACGAAAATGCCTAAAATGTCGTTTTTTGAAGGCTCGAAAAAAGGTCTAATTCGACCGATTTTTTTTACTCAAACTTTAAAAAATGGCCCGAAATCGACGTGTCCGAAAATGGAAAGAAAGGTCGGCATACTTAAGTATGATATCAGACGCACCATGTGAGCGCAAAAGATTGTGACGAAAATGCCTAAAATGTCGTTTTTTGAAGGCTCGAAAAAAGGTCTAATTCGACCGATTTTTTTTAGTCAAACTTTAAAAAATGGCCCGAAATCGACGTGTCCCAAAATGGAAAAAAAGGTCGGCATACTTAAGTATGATATCAGACGCACCATGTGAGCGCAAAAGATTGTGACGAAAATGCCTAAAATGTCGTTTTTTGAAGGCTCGAAAAAAGGTCTAATTCGACCGATTTTTTTTACTCAAACTTTAAAAAATGGCCCGAAATCGACGTGTCCGAAAATGGGAAAAAAGGTCGGCATACTTAAGTATGATATCAGACGCACCATGTGAGCGCAAAATATTGTGACGAAAATGCCTAAAATGTTGTTTTTTGAAGGCTCGAAAAAAGGTCTAATTCGACCGATTTTTTTTACTCAAACTTTAAAAAATGGCCCGAAATCGACGTGTCCGAAAATGGGAAAAAAGGTCGGCATACTTAAGTATGATATCAGACGCACCATGTGAGCGCAAAAGATTGTGACGAAAATGCCTAAAATGTCGTTTTTTGAAGGCTCGAAAAAAGGTCTAATTCGACCGATTTTTTTTAGTCAAACTTTAAAAAATGGCCCGAAATCGACGTGTCCCAAAATGGGAAAAAAGGTCGGCATACTTAAGTATGATATCAGACGCACCATGTGAGCGCAAAAGATTGTGACGAAAATGCCTAAAATGTCGTTTTTTGAAGGCTCGAAAAAAGGTCTAATTCGACCGATTTTTTTTACTCAAACTTTAAAAAATGGCCCGAAATCGACGTGTCCGAAAATGGAAAGAAAGGTCGGCATACTTAAGTATGATATCAGACGCACCATGTGAGCGCAAAAGATTGTGACGAAAATGCCTAAAATGTAGTTTTTTGAAGGCTCCAAAAAAGGTCTAATTCGACCGATTTTTTTTACTCAAACTTTAAAAAATGGCCCGAAATCGACGTGTCCCAAAATGGAAAAAAAGGTCGGCATACTTAAGTATGATATCAGACGCACCATGTGAGCGCAAAAGATTGTTCAAAAATGCCTAAAATGTCGTTTTTTGAAGGCTCGAAAAAAGGTCTAATTCGACCGATTTTTTTACTCAAACTTTAAAAAATGGCCCGAAATCGACGTGTCCGAAAATGGAAAAAAAGGTCGGCATACTTAAGTATGATATCAGACGCACCATGTGAGCGCAAAAGATTGTTCAAAAATGCCTAAAATGTCGTTTTTTGAAGGCTCGAAAAAAGGTCTAATTCGACCGATTTTTTTTACTCAAACTTTAAAAAATGGCCCGAAATCGACGTGTCCGAAAATGGAAAAAAAGGTCGGCATACTTAAGTATGATATCAGACGCACCATGTGAGCGCAAAAGATTGTTCAAAAATGCCTAAAATGTCGTTTTTTGAAGGCTCGAAAAAAGGTCTAATTCGACCGATTTTTTTTACTCAAACTTCAAAAAATGGCCCGAAATCGACGTGTCTGAAAATGGAAAAAAAGGTCGGCATACTTAAGTATGATATCAGACGCACCATGTGAGCGCAAAAGATTGTTCAAAAATGCCTAAAATGTCGTTTTTTGAAGGCTCGAAAAAAGGTCTAATTCGACCGATTTTTTTACTCAAACTTTAAAAAATGGCCCCAAATCGACGTGTCCCAAAATGGAAAAAAAGGTCGGCATACTTAAGTATGATATCAGATGCACCATGTGAGCGCAAAAGATTGTTCAAAAATGCCTAAAATGTCGTTTTTTGAAGGGTCGAAAAAAGGTCTAATTCGACCGATTTTTTTTACTCAAACTTCAAAAAATGGCCCGAAATCGACGTGTCCGAAAATGGGAAAAAAGGTCGGCATACTTAAGTATGATATCAGACGCACCATGTGAGCGCAAAAGATTGTGACGAAAATGCCTAAAATGTCGTTTTTTGAAGGCTCGAAAAAAGGTCTAATTCGACCGATTTTTTTTTACTCAAACTTTAAAAAATGGCCCGAAATCGACGTGTCCGAAAATGGAAAGAAAGGTCGGCATACTTAAGTATGATATCAGACGCACCATGTGAGCGCAAAAGATTGTGACGAAAATGCCTAAAATGTCGTTTTTTGAAGGCTCGAAAAAAGGTCTAATTCGACCGATTTTTTTTAGTCAAACTTTAAAAAATGGCCCGAAATCGACGTGTCCCAAAATGGGAAAAAAGGTCGGCATACTTAAGTATGATATCAGACGCACCATGTGAGCGCAAAAGATTGTGACGAAAATGCCTAAAATGTCGTTTTTTGAAGGCTCGAAAAAAGGTCTAATTCGACCGATTTTTTTTACTCAAACTTTAAAAAATGGCCCGAAATCGACGTGTCCGAAAATGGAAAGAAAGGTCGGCATACTTAAGTATGATATCAGACGCACCATGTGAGCGCAAAAGATTGTGACGAAAATGCCTAAAATGTAGTTTTTTGAAGGCTCCAAAAAAGGTCTAATTCGACCGATTTTTTTTACTCAAACTTTAAAAAATGGCCCGAAATCGACGTGTCCCAAAATGGAAAAAAAGGTCGGCATACTTAAGTATGATATCAGACGCACCATGTGAGCGCAAAAGATTGTGACGAAAATGCCTAAAATGTCGTTTTTTGAAGGCTCGAAAAAAGGTCTAATTCGACCGATTTTTTTTACTCAAACTTTAAAAAATGGCCCGAAATCGACGTGTCCCAAAATGGAAAAAAAGGTCGGCATACTTAAGTATGATATCAGACGCACCATGTGAGCGCAAAAGATTGTGACGAAAATGCCTAAAATGTCGTTTTTTGAAGGCTCGAAAAAAGGTCTAATTCGACCGATTTTTTTTACTCAAACTTTAAAAAATGGCCCGAAATCGACGTGTCCGAAAATGGAAAGAAAGGTCGGCATACTTAAGTATGATATCAGACGCACCATGTGAGCGCAAAAGATTGTGACGAAAATGCCTAAAATGTAGTTTTTTGAAGGCTCCAAAAAAGGTCTAATTCGACCGATTTTTTTTACTCAAACTTTAAAAAATGGCCCGAAATCGACGTGTCCCAAAATGGAAAAAAAGGTCGGCATACTTAAGTATGATATCAGACGCACCATGTGAGCGCAAAAGATTGTTACGAAAATGCCTAAAATGTCGTTTTTTGAAGGCTCGAAAAAAGGTCTAATTCGACCGATTTTTTTTAGTCAAACTTTAAAAAATGGCCCGAAATCGACGTGTCCGAAAATGGAAAAAAAGGTCGGCATACTTAAGTATGATATCAGACGCACCATGTGAGCGCAAAAGATTGTGACGAAAATGCCTAAAATGTCGTTTTTTGAAGGCTCGAAAAAAGGTCTAATTCGACCGATTTTTTTTTACTCAAACTTTAAAAAATGGCCCGAAATCGACGTGTCCGAAAATGGAAAGAAAGGTCGGCATACTTAAGTATGATATCAGACGCACCATGTGAGCGCAAAAGATTGTGACGAAAATGCCTAAAATGTCGTTTTTTGAAGGCTCGAAAAAAGGTCTAATTCGACCGATTTTTTTTAGTCAAACTTTAAAAAATGGCCCGAAATCGACGTGTCCCAAAATGGGAAAAAAGGTCGGCATACTTAAGTATGATATCAGACGCACCATGTGAGCGCAAAAGATTGTGACGAAAATGCCTAAAATGTCGTTTTTTGAAGGCTCGAAAAAAGGTCTAATTCGACCGATTTTTTTTACTCAAACTTTAAAAAATGGCCCGAAATCGACGTGTCCGAAAATGGGAAAAAAGGTCGGCATACTTAAGTATGATATCAGACGCACCATGTGAGCGCAAAAGATTGTGACGAAAATGCCTAAAATGTAGTTTTTTGAAGGCTCCAAAAAAGGTCTAATTCGACCGATTTTTTTTACTCAAACTTTAAAAAATGGCCCGAAACCGACGTGTCCCAAAATGGAAAAAAAGGTCGGCATACTTAAGTATGATATCAGACGCACCATGTGAGCGCAAAAGATTGTTACGAAAATGCCTAAAATGTCGTTTTTTGAAGGCTCGAAAAAAGGTCTAATTCGACCGATTTTTTTTACTCAAACTTTAAAAAATGGCCCGAAATCGACGTGTCCGAAAATGGAAAGAAAGGTCGGCATACTTAAGTATGATATCAGACGCACCATGTGAGCGCAAAAGATTGTGACGAAAATGCCTAAAATGTCGTTTTTTGAAGGCTCGAAAAAAGGTCTAATTCGACCGATTTTTTTTAGTCAAACTTTAAAAAATGGCCCGAAATCGACGTGTCCCAAAATGGAAAAAAAGGTCGGCATACTTAAGTATGATATCAGACGCACCATGTGAGCGCAAAAGATTGTGACGAAAATGCCTAAAATGTTGTTTTTTGAAGGCTCGAAAAAAGGTCTAATTCGACCGATTTTTTTTAGTCAAACTTTAAAAAATGGCCCGAAATCGACGTGTCCGAAAATGGAAAGAAAGGTCGGCATACTTAAGTATGATATCAGACGCACCATGTGAGCGCAAAAGATTGTGACGAAAATGCCTAAAATGTCGTTTTTTGAAGGCTCCAAAAAAGGTCTAATTCGACCGATTTTTTTTACTCAAACTTTAAAAAATGGCCCGAAACCGACGTGTCCCAAAATGGAAAAAAAGGTCGGCATACTTAAGTATGATATCAGACGCACCATGTGAGCGCAAAAGATTGTTACGAAAATGCCTAAAATGTCGTTTTTTGAAGGCTCGAAAAAAGGTCTAATTCGACCGATTTTTTTTACTCAAACTTTAAAAAATGGCCCGAAATCGACGTGTCCGAAAATGGAAAGAAAGGTCGGCATACTTAAGTATGATATCAGACGCACCATGTGAGCGCAAAAGATTGTGACGAAAATGCCTAAAATGTCGTTTTTTGAAGGCTCGAAAAAAGGTCTAATTCGACCGATTTTTTTTAGTCAAACTTTAAAAAATGGCCCGAAATCGACGTGTCCCAAAATGGGAAAAAAGGTCGGCATACTTAAGTATGATATCAGACGCACCATGTGAGCGCAAAAGATTGTGACGAAAATGCCTAAAATGTAGTTTTTTGAAGGCTCCAAAAAAGGTCTAATTCGACCGATTTTTTTTACTCAAACTTTAAAAAATGGCCCGAAATCGACGTGTCCCAAAATGGAAAAAAAGGTCGGCATACTTAAGTATGATATCAGACGCACCATGTGAGCGCAAAAGATTGTTACGAAAATGCCTAAAATGTCGTTTTTTGAAGGCTCGAAAAAAAGGTCTAATTCGACCGATTTTTTTTACTCAAACTTTAAAAAATGGCCCGAAATCGACGTGTCCGAAAATAGAAAGAAAGGTCGGCATACTTAAGTATGATATCAGACGCACCATGTGAGCGCAAAAGATAATGCCTAAAATGTCGTTTTTTGAAGGCTCGAAAAAAGGTCTAATTCGACCGATTTTTTTTAGTCAAACTTTAAAAAATGGCCCGAAATCGACGTGTCCGAAAATGGAAAAAAAGGTCGGCATACTTAAGTATGATATCAGACGCACCATGTGAGCGCAAAAGATTGTGACGAAAATGCCTAAAATGTCGTTTTTTGAAGGCTCGAAAAAAGGTCCAATTCGACCGATTTTTTTTACTCAAACTTTAAAAAATGGCCCGAAATCGACGTGTCCGAAAATGGGAAAAAAGGTCGGCATACTTAAGTATGATATCAGACGCACCATGTGAGCGCAAAAGATTGTGACGAAAATGCCTAAAATGTCGTTTTTTGAAGGCTCGAAAAAAGGTCTAATTCGACCGATTTTTTTTACTCAAACTTTAAAAAATGGCCCGAAATCGACGTGTCCGAAAATGGAAAGAAAGGTCGGCATACTTAAGTATGATATCAGACGCACCATGTGAGCGCAAAAGATTGTTACGAAAATGCCTAAAATGTCGTTTTTTGAAGGCTCGAAAAAAGGTCTAATTCGACCGATTTTTTTTACTCAAACTTTAAAAAATGGCCCGAAATCGACGTGTCCGAAAATGGAAAGAAAGGTCGGCATACTTAAGTATGATATCAGACGCACCATGTGAGCGCAAAAGATTGTGACGAAAATGCCTAAAATGTCGTTTTTTGAAGGCTCGAAAAAAGGTCTAATTCGACCGATTTTTTTTAGTCAAACTTTAAAAAATGGCCCGAAATCGACGTGTCCCAAAATGGAAAAAAAGGTCGGCATACTTAAGTATGATATCAGACGCACCATGTGAGCGCAAAAGATTGTGACGAAAATGCCTAAAATGTCGTTTTTTGAAGGCTCGAAAAAAGGTCTAATTCGACCGATTTTTTTTACTCAAACTTTAAAAAATGGCCCGAAATCGACGTGTCCGAAAATGGGAAAAAAGGTCGGCATACTTAAGTATGATATCAGACGCACCATGTGAGCGCAAAATATTGTGACGAAAATGCCTAAAATGTTGTTTTTTGAAGGCTCGAAAAAAGGTCTAATTCGACCGATTTTTTTTACTCAAACTTTAAAAAATGGCCCGAAATCGACGTGTCCGAAAATGGGAAAAAAGGTCGGCATACTTAAGTATGATATCAGACGCACCATGTGAGCGCAAAAGATTGTGACGAAAATGCCTAAAATGTCGTTTTTTGAAGGCTCGAAAAAAGGTCTAATTCGACCGATTTTTTTTACTCAAACTTTAAAAAATGGCCCGAAATCGACGTGTCCGAAAATGGGAAAAAAGGTCGGCATACTTAAGTATGATATCAGACGCACCATGTGAGCGCAAAAGATTGTGACGAAAATGCCTAAAATGTTGTTTTTTGAAGGCTCGAAAAAAGGTCTAATTCGACCGATTTTTTTTACTCAAACTTTAAAAAATGGCCCGAAATCGACGTGTCCCAAAATGGAAAAAAAGGTCGGCATACTTAAGTATGATATCAGACGCACCATGTGAGCGCAAAAGATTGTTACGAAAATGCCTAAAATGTCGTTTTTTGAAGGCTCGAACAAAGGTCTAATTCGACCGATTTTTTTTACTCAAACTTTAAAAAATGGCCCGAAATCGACGTGTCCCAAAATGGAAAAAAAGGTCGGAATACTTAAGTATGATATCAGACGCACCATGTGAGCGCAAAAGATTGTGACGAAAATGCCTAAAATGTCGTTTTTTGAAGGCTCGAAAAAAGGTCTAATTCGACCGATTTTTTTTACTCAAACTTTAAAAAATGGCCCGAAATCGACGTGTCCCAAAATGGAAAAAAAGGTCGGCATACTTAAGTATGATATCAGACGCACCATGTGAGCGCAAAAGATTGTTACGAAAATGCCTAAAATGTCGTTTTTTGAAGGCTCGAAAAAAGGTCCAATTCGACCGATTTTTTTTAGTCAAACTTTAAAAAATGGACCGAAATCGACGTGTCCCAAAATGGAAAAAAAGGTCGGCATACTTAAGTATGATATCAGACGCACCATGTGAGCGCAAAAGATTGTGACGAAAATGCCTAAAATGTCGTTTTTTGAAGGCTCGAAAAAAGGTCCAATTCGACCGATTTTTTTTACTCAAACTTTAAAAAATGGCCCGAAATCGACGTGTCCGAAAATGGGAAAAAAGGTCGGCATACTTAAGTATGATATCAGACGCACCATGTGAGCGCAAAAGATTGTGACGAAAATGCCTAAAATGTCGTTTTTTGAAGGCTCGAAAAAAGGTCTAATTCGACCGATTTTTTTTACTCAAACTTTAAAAAATGGCCCGAAATCGACGTGTCCGAAAATGGAAAGAAAGGTCGGCATACTTAAGTATGATATCAGACGCACCATGTGAGCGCAAAAGATTGTTACGAAAATGCCTAAAATGTCGTTTTTTGAAGGCTCGAAAAAAGGTCTAATTCGACCGATTTTTTTTACTCAAACTTTAAAAAATGGCCCGAAATCGACGTGTCCGAAAATGGAAAGAAAGGTCGGCATACTTAAGTATGATATCAGACGCACCATGTGAGCGCAAAAGATTGTGACGAAAATGCCTAAAATGTAGTTTTTTGAAGGCTCCAAAAAAGGTCTAATTCGACCGATTTTTTTTACTCAAACTTTAAAAAATGGCCCGAAATCGACGTGTCCCAAAATGGAAAAAAAGGTCGGCATACTTAAGTATGATATCAGACGCACCATGTGAGCGCAAAAGATTGTGACGAAAATGCCTAAAATGTCGTTTTTTGAAGGCTCGAAAAAAGGTCTAATTCGACCGATTTTTTTTAGTCAAACTTTAAAAAATGGCCCGAAATCGACGTGTCCCAAAATGGAAAAAAAGGTTGGCATACTTAAGTATGATATCAGACGCACCATGTGAGCGCAAAAGATTGTGACGAAAATGCCTAAAATGTCGTTTTTTGAAGGCTCGAAAAAAGGTCTAATTCGACCAATTTTTTTTACTCAAACTTTAAAAAATGGCCCGAAATCGACGTGTCCGAAAATGGAAAAAAAGGTCGACATACTTAAGTATGATATCAGACGCACCATGTGAGCGCAAAAGATTGTTCAAAAATGCCTAAAATGTCGTTTTTTGAAGGCTCGAAAAAAGGTCTAATTCGACCGATTTTTTTTACTCAAACTTCAAAAAATGGCCCGAAATCGACGTGTCCGAAAATGGAAAAAAAGGTCGGCATACTTAAGTATGATATCAGACGCACCATGTGAGCGCAAAAGATTGTGACGAAAATGCCTAAAATGTCGTTTTTTGAAGGCTCGAAAAAAGGTCTAATTCGACCGATTTTTTTTACTCAAACTTTAAAAAATGGCCCGAAATCGACGTGTCCCAAAATGGAAAAAAAGGTCGGCATACTTAAGTATGATATCAGACGCACCATGTGAGCGCAAAAGATTGTGACGAAAATGCCTAAAATGTCGTTTTTTGAAGGCTCGAAAAAAGGTCTAATTCGACCGATTTTTTTTACTCAAACTTTAAAAAATGGCCCGAAATCGACGTGTCCGAAAATGGAAAGAAAGGTCGGCATACTTAAGTATGATATCAGACGCACCATGTGAGCGCAAAAGATTGTGACGAAAATGCCTAAAATGTAGTTTTTTGAAGGCTCCAAAAAAGGTCTAATTCGACCGATTTATTTTACTCAAACTTTAAAAAATGGCCCGAAATCGACGTGTCCCAAAATGGAAAAAAAGGTCGGCATACTTAAGTATGATATCAGACGCACCATGTGAGCGCAAAAGATTGTTACGAAAATGCCTAAAATGTCGTTTTTTGAAGGCTCGAAAAAAGGTCTAATTCGACCGATTTTTTTTAGTCAAACTTTAAAAAATGGCCCGAAATCGACGTGTCCGAAAATGGAAAAAAAGGTCGGCATACTTAAGTATGATATCAGACGCACCATGTGAGCGCAAAAGATTGTGACGAAAATGCCTAAAATGTCGTTTTTTGAAGGCTCGAAAAAAGGTCCAATTCGACCGATTTTTTTTACTCAAACTTTAAAAAATGGCCCGAAATCGACGTGTCCGAAAATGGGAAAAAAGGTCGGCATACTTAAGTATGATATCAGACGCACCATGTGAGCGCAAAAGATTGTGACGAAAATGCCTAAAATGTCGTTTTTTGAAGGCTCGAAAAAAGGTCTAATTCGACCGATTTTTTTTTACTCAAACTTTAAAAAATGGCCCGAAATCGACGTGTCCGAAAATGGAAAGAAAGGTCGGCATACTTAAGTATGATATCAGACGCACCATGTGAGCGCAAAAGATTGTGACGAAAATGCCTAAAATGTCGTTTTTTGAAGGCTCGAAAAAAGGTCTAATTCGACCGATTTTTTTTAGTCAAACTTTAAAAAATGGCCCGAAATCGACGTGTCCCAAAATGGGAAAAAAGGTCGGCATACTTAAGTATGATATCAGACGCACCATGTGAGCGCAAAAGATTGTGACGAAAATGCCTAAAATGTCGTTTTTTGAAGGCTCGAAAAAAGGTCTAATTCGACCGATTTTTTTTACTCAAACTTTAAAAAATGGCCCGAAATCGACGTGTCCGAAAATGGGAAAAAAGGTCGGCATACTTAAGTATGATATCAGACGCACCATGTGAGCGCAAAAGATTGTGACGAAAATGCCTAAAATGTAGTTTTTTGAAGGCTCCAAAAAAGGTCTAATTCGACCGATTTTTTTTACTCAAACTTTAAAAAATGGCCCGAAACCGACGTGTCCCAAAATGTAAAAAAAGGTCGGCATACTTAAGTATGATATCAGACGCACCATGTGAGCGCAAAAGATTGTTACGAAAATGCCTAAAATGTCGTTTTTTGAAGGCTCGAAAAAAGGTCTAATTCGACCGATTTTTTTTACTCAAACTTTAAAAAATGGCCCGAAATCGACGTGTCCGAAAATGGAAAGAAAGGTCGGCATACTTAAGTATGATATCAGACGCACCATGTGAGCGCAAAAGATTGTGACGAAAATGCCTAAAATGTCGTTTTTTGAAGGCTCGAAAAAAGGTCTAATTCGACCGATTTTTTTTAGTCAAACTTTAAAAAATGGCCCGAAATCGACGTGTCCCAAAATGGAAAAAAAGGTCGGCATACTTAAGTATGATATCAGACGCACCATGTGAGCGCAAAAGATTGTGACGAAAATGCCTAAAATGTTGTTTTTTGAAGGCTCGAAAAAAGGTCTAATTCGACCGATTTTTTTTAGTCAAACTTTAAAAAATGGCCCGAAATCGACGTGTCCGAAAATGGAAAGAAAGGTCGGCATACTTAAGTATGATATCAGACGCACCATGTGAGCGCAAAAGATTGTGACGAAAATGCCTAAAATGTAGTTTTTTGAAGGCTCCAAAAAAGGTCTAATTCGACCGATTTTTTTTACTCAAACTTTAAAAAATGGCCCGAAACCGACGTGTCCCAAAATGGAAAGAAAGGTCGGCATACTTAAGTATGATATCAGACGCACCATGTGAGCGCAAAAGATTGTGACGAAAATGCCTAAAATGTCGTTTTTTGAAGGCTCGAAAAAAGGTCTAATTCGACCGATTTTTTTTAGTCAAACTTTAAAAAATGGCCCGAAATCGACGTGTCCGAAAATGGAAAAAAAGGTCGGCATACTTAAGTATGATATCAGACGCACCATGTGAGCGCAAAAGATTGTGACGAAAATGCCTAAAATGTCGTTTTTTGAAGGCTCGAAAAAAGGTCTAATTCGACCGATTTTTTTTACTCAAACTTTAAAAAATGGCCCGAAATCGACGTGTCCGAAAATGGAAAGAAAGGTCGGCATACTTAAGTATGATATCAGACGCACCATGTGAGCGCAAAAGATTGTGACGAAAATGCCTAAAATGTAGTTTTTTGAAGGCTCGAAAAAAGGTCCAATTCGACCGATTTTTTTTACTCAAACTTTAAAAAATGGCCCGAAATCGACGTGTCCGAAAATGGGAAAAAAGGTCGGCATACTTAAGTATGATATCAGACGCACCATGTGAGCGCAAAAGATTGTGACGAAAATGCCTAAAATGTCGTTTTTTGAAGGCTCGAAAAAAGGTCTAATTCGACCGATTTTTTTTACTCAAACTTTAAAAAATGGCCCGAAATCGACGTGTCCGAAAATGGAAAGAAAGGTCGGCATACTTAAGTATGATATCAGACGCACCATGTGAGCGCAAAAGATTGTTACGAAAATGCCTAAAATGTCGTTTTTTGAAGGCTCGAAAAAAGGTCTAATTCGACCGATTTTTTTTACTCAAACTTTAAAAAATGGCCCGAAATCGACGTGTCCGAAAATGGAAAGAAAGGTCGGCATACTTAAGTATGATATCAGACGCACCATGTGAGCGCAAAAGATTGTGACGAAAATGCCTAAAATGTCGTTTTTTGAAGGCTCGAAAAAAGGTCTAATTCGACCGATTTTTTTTAGTCAAACTTTAAAAAATGGCCCGAAATCGACGTGTCCCAAAATGGGAAAAAAAGGTCGGCATACTTAAGTATGATATCAGACGCACCATGTGAGCGCAAAAGATTGTGACGAAAATGCCTAAAATGTCGTTTTTTGAAGGCTCGAAAAAAGGTCTAATTCGACCAATTTTTTTTACTCAAACTTTAAAAAATGGCCCGAAATCGACGTGTCCGAAAATGGGAAAAAAGGTCGGCATACTTAAGTATGATATCAGACGCACCATGTGAGCGCAAAAGATTGTGACGAAAATGCCTAAAATGTTGTTTTTTGAAGGCTCGAAAAAAGGTCTAATTCGACCGATTTTTTTTACTCAAACTTTAAAAAATGGCCCGAAATCGACGTGTCCCAAAATGGAAAAAAAGGTCGGCATACTTAAGTATGATATCAGACGCACCATGTGAGCGCAAAAGATTGTTACGAAAATGCCTAAAATGTCGTTTTTTGAAGGCTCGAACAAAGGTCTAATTCGACCGATTTTTTTTACTCAAACTTTAAAAAATGGCCCGAAATCGACGTGTCCCAAAATGGAAAAAAAGGTCGGAATACTTAAGTATGATATCAGACGCACCATGTGAGCGCAAAAGATTGTGACGAAAATGCCTAAAATGTCGTTTTTTGAAGGCTCGAAAAAAGGTCTAATTCGACCGATTTTTTTTACTCAAACTTTAAAAAATGGCCCGAAATCGACGTGTCCCAAAATGGAAAAAAAGGTCGGCATACTTAAGTATGATATCAGACGCACCATGTGAGCGCAAAAGATTGTTACGAAAATGCCTAAAATGTCGTTTTTTGAAGGCTCGAAAAAAGGTCCAATTCGACCGATTTTTTTTACTCAAACTTTAAAAAATGGCCCGAAATCGACGTGTCCCAAAATGGAAAAAAAGGTCGGCATACTTAAGTATGATATCAGACGCACCATGTGAGCGCAAAAGATTGTGACGAAAATGCCTAAAATGTCGTTTTTTGAAGGCTCGAAAAAAGGTCTAATTCGACCGATTTTTTTTAGTCAAACTTTAAAAAATGGCCCGAAATCGACGTGTCCCAAAATGGAAAAAAAGGTCGGCATACTTAAGTATGATATCAGACGCACCATGTGAGCGCAAAAGATTGTGACGAAAATGCCTAAAATGTCGTTTTTTGAAGGCTCGAAAAAAGGTCCAATTCGACCGATTTTTTTTACTCAAACTTTAAAAAATGGCCCGAAATCGACGTGTCCGAAAATGGGAAAAAAGGTCGGCATACTTAAGTATGATATCAGACGCACCATGTGAGCGCAAAAGATTGTGACGAAAATGCCTAAAATGTCGTTTTTTGAAGGCTCGAAAAAAGGTCTAATTCGACCGATTTTTTTTACTCAAACTTTAAAAAATGGCCCGAAATCGACGTGTCCGAAAATGGAAAGAAAGGTCGGCATACTTAAGTATGATATCAGACGCACCATGTGAGCGCAAAAGATTGTTACGAAAATGCCTAAAATGTCGTTTTTTGAAGGCTCGAAAAAAGGTCTAATTCGACCGATTTTTTTTACTCAAACTTTAAAAAATGGCCCGAAATCGACGTGTCCGAAAATGGAAAGAAAGGTCGGCATACTTAAGTATGATATCAGACGCACCATGTGAGCGCAAAAGATTGTGACGAAAATGCCTAAAATGTAGTTTTTTGAAGGCTCCAAAAAAGGTCTAATTCGACCGATTTTTTTTACTCAAACTTTAAAAAATGGCCCGAAATCGACGTGTCCCAAAATGGAAAAAAAGGTCGGCATACTTAAGTATGATATCAGACGCACCATGTGAGCGCAAAAGATTGTGACGAAAATGCCTAAAATGTCGTTTTTTGAAGGCTCGAAAAAAGGTCTAATTCGACCGATTTTTTTTAGTCAAACTTTAAAAAATGGCCCGAAATCGACGTGTCCCAAAATGGAAAAAAAGGTTGGCATACTTAAGTATGATATCAGACGCACCATGTGAGCGCAAAAGATTGTGACGAAAATGCCTAAAATGTCGTTTTTTGAAGGCTCGAAAAAAGGTCTAATTCGACCAATTTTTTTTACTCAAACTTTAAAAAATGGCCCGAAATCGACGTGTCCGAAAATGGAAAAAAAGGTCGACATACTTAAGTATGATATCAGACGCACCATGTGAGCGCAAAAGATTGTTCAAAAATGCCTAAAATGTCGTTTTTTGAAGGCTCGAAAAAAGGTCTAATTCGACCGATTTTTTTTACTCAAACTTCAAAAAATGGCCCGAAATCGACGTGTCCGAAAATGGAAAAAAAGGTCGGCATACTTAAGTATGATATCAGACGCACCATGTGAGCGCAAAAGATTGTTCAAAAATGCCTAAAATGTCGTTTTTTGAAGGCTCGAAAAAAGGTCTAATTCGACCGATTTTTTTTACTCAAACTTCAAAAAATGGCCCGAAATCGACGTGTCCGAAAATGGAAAAAAAGGTCGGCATACTTAAGTATGATATCAGACGCACCATGTGAGCGCAAAAGATTGTTCAAAAATGCCTAAAATGTCGTTTTTTGAAGGCTCGAAAAAAGGTCTAATTCGACCGATTTTTTTACTCAAACTTTAAAAAATGGCCCGAAATCGACGTGTCCCAAAATGGAAAAAAAGGTCGGCATACTTAAGTATGATATCAGACGCACCATGTGAGCGCAAAAGATTGTTCAAAAATGCCTAAAATGTCGTTTTTTGAAGGCTCGAAAAAAGGTCTAATTCGACCGATTTTTTTTACTCAAACTTCAAAAAATGGCCCGAAATCGACGTGTCCGAAAATGGGAAAAAAGGTCGGCATACTTAAGTATGATATCAGACGCACCATGTGAGCGCAAAAGATTGTTCAAAAATGCCTAAAATGTCGTTTTTTGAAGGCTCGAAAAAAGGTCTAATTCGACCGATTTTTTTTTACTCAAACTTTAAAAAATGGCCCGAAATCGACGTGTCCGAAAATGGAAAGAAAGGTCGGCATACTTAAGTATGATATCAGACGCACCATGTGAGCGCAAAAGATTGTGACGAAAATGCCTAAAATGTCGTTTTTTGAAGGCTCGAAAAAAGGTCTAATTCGACCGATTTTTTTTAGTCAAACTTTAAAAAATGGCCCGAAATCGACGTGTCCCAAAATGGGAAAAAAGGTCGGCATACTTAAGTATGATATCAGACGCACCATGTGAGCGCAAAAGATTGTGACGAAAATGCCTAAAATGTCGTTTTTTGAAGGCTCGAAAAAAGGTCTAATTCGACCGATTTTTTTTACTCAAACTTTAAAAAATGGCCCGAAATCGACGTGTCCGAAAATGGAAAAAAAGGTCGGCATACTTAAGTATGATATCAGACGCACCATGTGAGCGCAAAAGATTGTGACGAAAATGCCTAAAATGTAGTTTTTTGAAGGCTCCAAAAAAGGTCTAATTCGACCGATTTTTTTTACTCAAACTTTAAAAAATGGCCCGAAATCGACGTGTCCCAAAATGGGAAAAAAGGTCGGCATACTTAAGTATGATATCAGACGCACCATGTGAGCGCAAAAGATTGTGACGAAAATGCCTAAAATGTCGTTTTTTGAAGGCTCGAAAAAAGGTCTAATTCGACCGATTTTTTTTACTCAAACTTTAAAAAATGGCCCGAAATCGACGTGTCCGAAAATGGGAAAAAAGGTCGGCATACTTAAGTATGATATCAGACGCACCATGTGAGCGCAAAAGATTGTGACGAAAATGCCTAAAATGTAGTTTTTTGAAGGCTCCAAAAAAGGTCTAATTCGACCGATTTTTTTTACTCAAACTTTAAAAAATGGCCCGAAACCGACGTGTCCCAAAATGGAAAAAAAGGTCGGCATACTTAAGTATGATATCAGACGCACCATGTGAGCGCAAAAGATTGTTACGAAAATGCCTAAAATGTCGTTTTTTGAAGGCTCGAAAAAAGGTCTAATTCGACCGATTTTTTTTACTCAAACTTTAAAAAATGGCCCGAAATCGACGTGTCCGAAAATGGAAAGAAAGGTCGGCATACTTAAGTATGATATCAGACGCACCATGTGAGCGCAAAAGATTGTGACGAAAATGCCTAAAATGTCGTTTTTTGAAGGCTCGAAAAAAGGTCTAATTCGACCGATTTTTTTTAGTCAAACTTTAAAAAATGGCCCGAAATCGACGTGTCCCAAAATGGAAAAAAAGGTCGGCATACTTAAGTATGATATCAGACGCACCATGTGAGCGCAAAAGATTGTGACGAAAATGCCTAAAATGTTGTTTTTTGAAGGCTCGAAAAAAGGTCTAATTCGACCGATTTTTTTTAGTCAAACTTTAAAAAATGGCCCGAAATCGACGTGTCCGAAAATGGAAAGAAAGGTCGGCATACTTAAGTATGATATCAGACGCACCATGTGAGCGCAAAAGATTGTGACGAAAATGCCTAAAATGTAGTTTTTTGAAGGCTCCAAAAAAGGTCTAATTCGACCGATTTTTTTTACTCAAACTTTAAAAAATGGCCCGAAACCGACGTGTCCCAAAATGGAAAAAAAGGTCGGCATACTTAAGTATGATATCAGACGCACCATGTGAGCGCAAAAGATTGTTACGAAAATGCCTAAAATGTCGTTTTTTGAAGGCTCGAAAAAAGGTCTAATTCGACCGATTTTTTTTAGTCAAACTTTAAAAAATGGCCCGAAATCGACGTGTCCCAAAATGGAAAAAAAGGTCGGCATACTTAAGTATGATATCAGACGCACCATGTGAGCGCAAAAGATTGTGACGAAAATGCCTAAAATGTCGTTTTTTGAAGGCTCGAAAAAAGGTCTAATTCGACCGATTTTTTTTACTCAAACTTTAAAAAATGGCCCGAAATCGACGTGTCCGAAAATGGAAAGAAAGGTCGGCATACTTAAGTATGATATCAGACGCACCATGTGAGCGCAAAAGATTGTGACGAAAATGCCTAAAATGTAGTTTTTTGAAGGCTCCAAAAAAGGTCTAATTCGACCGATTTTTTTTACTCAAACTTTAAAAAATGGCCCGAAATCGACGTGTCCCAAAATGGAAAAAAAGGTCGGCATACTTAAGTATGATATCAGACGCACCATGTGAGCGCAAAAGATTGTTACGAAAATGCCTAAAATGTCGTTTTTTGAAGGCTCGAAAAAAGGTCTAATTCGACCGATTTTTTTTACTCAAACTTTAAAAAATGGCCCGAAATCGACGTGTCCGAAAATGGAAAGAAAGGTCGGCATACTTAAGTATGATATCAGACGCACCATGTGAGCGCAAAAGATAATGCCTAAAATGTCGTTTTTTGAAGGCTCGAAAAAAGGTCTAATTCGACCGATTTTTTTTAGTCAAACTTTAAAAAATGGCCCGAAATCGACGTGTCCCAAAATGGAAAAAAAGGTCGGCATACTTAAGTATGATATCAGACGCACCATGTGAGCGCAAAAGATTGTGACGAAAATGCCTAAAATGTCGTTTTTTGAAGGCTCGAAAAAAGGTCCAATTCGACCGATTTTTTTTACTCAAACTTTAAAAAATGGCCCGAAATCGACGTGTCCGAAAATGGGAAAAAAGGTCGGCATACTTAAGTATGATATCAGACGCACCATGTGAGCGCAAAAGATTGTGACGAAAATGCCTAAAATGTCGTTTTTTGAAGGCTCGAAAAAAGGTCTAATTCGACCGATTTTTTTTACTCAAACTTTAAAAAATGGCCCGAAATCGACGTGTCCGAAAATGGAAAGAAAGGTCGGCATACTTAAGTATGATATCAGACGCACCATGTGAGCGCAAAAGATTGTTACGAAAATGCCTAAAATGTCGTTTTTTGAAGGCTCGAAAAAAGGTCTAATTCGACCGATTTTTTTTACTCAAACTTTAAAAAATGGCCCGAAATCGACGTGTCCGAAAATGGAAAGAAAGGTCGGCATACTTAAGTATGATATCAGACGCACCATGTGAGCGCAAAAGATTGTGACGAAAATGCCTAAAATGTCGTTTTTTGAAGGCTCGAAAAAAGGTCTAATTCGACCGATTTTTTTTAGTCAAACTTTAAAAAATGGCCCGAAATCGACGTGTCCCAAAATGGAAAAAAAGGTCGGCATACTTAAGTATGATATCAGACGCACCATGTGAGCGCAAAAGATTGTGACGAAAATGCCTAAAATGTCGTTTTTTGAAGGCTCGAAAAAAGGTCTAATTCGACCGATTTTTTTTACTCAAACTTTAAAAAATGGCCCGAAATCGACGTGTCCGAAAATGGGAAAAAAGGTCGGCATACTTAAGTATGATATCAGACGCACCATGTGAGCGCAAAAGATTGTGACGAAAATGCCTAAAATGTTGTTTTTTGAAGGCTCGAAAAAAGGTCTAATTCGACCGATTTTTTTTACTCAAACTTTAAAAAATGGCCCGAAATCGACGTGTCCGAAAATGGGAAAAAAGGTCGGCATACTTAAGTATGATATCAGACGCACCATGTGAGCGCAAAAGATTGTGACGAAAATGCCTAAAATGTCGTTTTTTGAAGGCTCGAAAAAAGGTCTAATTCGACTGATTTTTTTTACTCAAACTTTAAAAAATGGCCCGAAATCGACGTGTCCGAAAATGGGAAAAAAGGTCGGCATACTTAAGTATGATATCAGACGCACCATGTGAGCGCAAAAGATTGTGACGAAAATGCCTAAAATGTTGTTTTTTGAAGGCTCGAAAAAAGGTCTAATTCGACCGATTTTTTTTACTCAAACTTTAAAAAATGGCCCGAAATCGACGTGTCCCAAAATGGAAAAAAAGGTCGGCATACTTAAGTATGATATCAGACGCACCATGTGAGCGCAAAAGATTGTTACGAAAATGCCTAAAATGTCGTTTTTTGAAGGCTCGAACAAAGGTCTAATTCGACCGATTTTTTTTACTCAAACTTTAAAAAATGGCCCGAAATCGACGTGTCCCAAAATGGAAAAAAAGGTCGGAATACTTAAGTATGATATCAGACGCACCATGTGAGCGCAAAAGATTGTGACGAAAATGCCTAAAATGTCGTTTTTTGAAGGCTCGAAAAAAGGTCTAATTCGACCGATTTTTTTTACTCAAACTTTAAAAAATGGCCCGAAATCGACGTGTCCCAAAATGGAAAAAAAGGTCGGCATACTTAAGTATGATATCAGACGCACCATGTGAGCGCAAAAGATTGTTACGAAAATGCCTAAAATGTCGTTTTTTGAAGGCTCGAAAAAAGGTCCAATTCGACCGATTTTTTTTACTCAAACTTTAAAAAATGGCCCGAAATCGACGTGTCCCAAAATGGAAAAAAAGGTCGGCATACTTAAGTATGATATCAGACGCACCATGTGAGCGCAAAAGATTGTGACGAAAATGCCTAAAATGTCGTTTTTTGAAGGCTCGAAAAAAGGTCTAATTCGACCGATTTTTTTTAGTCAAACTTTAAAAAATGGCCCGAAATCGACGTGTCCCAAAATGGAAAAAAAGGTCGGCATACTTAAGTATGATATCAGACGCACCATGTGAGCGCAAAAGATTGTGACGAAAATGCCTAAAATGTCGTTTTTTGAAGGCTCGAAAAAAGGTCCAATTCGACCGATTTTTTTTACTCAAACTTTAAAAAATGGCCCGAAATCGACGTGTCCGAAAATGGGAAAAAAGGTCGGCATACTTAAGTATGATATCAGACGCACCATGTGAGCGCAAAAGATTGTGACGAAAATGCCTAAAATGTCGTTTTTTGAAGGCTCGAAAAAAGGTCTAATTCGACCGATTTTTTTTACTCAAACTTTAAAAAATGGCCCGAAATCGACGTGTCCGAAAATGGAAAGAAAGGTCGGCATACTTAAGTATGATATCAGACGCACCATGTGAGCGCAAAAGATTGTTACGAAAATGCCTAAAATGTCGTTTTTTGAAGGCTCGAAAAAAGGTCTAATTCGACCGATTTTTTTTACTCAAACTTTAAAAAATGGCCCGAAATCGACGTGTCCGAAAATGGAAAGAAAGGTCGGCATACTTAAGTATGATATCAGACGCACCATGTGAGCGCAAAAGATTGTGACGAAAATGCCTAAAATGTAGTTTTTTGAAGGCTCCAAAAAAGGTCTAATTCGACCGATTTTTTTTACTCAAACTTTAAAAAATGGCCCGAAATCGACGTGTCCCAAAATGGAAAAAAAGGTCGGCATACTTAAGTATGATATCAGACGCACCATGTGAGCGCAAAAGATTGTGACGAAAATGCCTAAAATGTCGTTTTTTGAAGGCTCGAAAAAAGGTCTAATTCGACCGATTTTTTTTAGTCAAACTTTAAAAAATGGCCCGAAATCGACGTGTCCCAAAATGGAAAAAAAGGTTGGCATACTTAAGTATGATATCAGACGCACCATGTGAGCGCAAAAGATTGTGACGAAAATGCCTAAAATGTCGTTTTTTGAAGGCTCGAAAAAAGGTCTAATTCGACCAATTTTTTTTACTCAAACTTTAAAAAATGGCCCGAAATCGACGTGTCCGAAAATGGAAAAAAAGGTCGGCATACTTAAGTATGATATCAGACGCACCATGTGAGCGCAAAAGATTGTGACGAAAATGCCTAAAATGTCGTTTTTTGAAGGCTCGAAAAAGGGTCTAATTCGACCGATTTTTTTTACTCAAACTTTAAAAAATGGCGCGAAATTGACGTGTCCGAAAATGTAAAAAAAGGTCGGCATTCTTAAGTATGATATCAGACGCACCATGTGAGCGCAAAAGATTGTGACGAAAATGCCTAAAATGTCGTTTTTTGAAGGCTCGAAAAAAGGTCTAATTCGACCGATTTTTTTTACTCAAACTTTAAAAAATGGCCCGAAATCGACGTGTCCGAAAATGGAAAAAAAGGCCGGCATACTTAAGTATGATATCAGACGCACCATGTGAGCGCAAAAGATTGTGACGAAAATGCCTAAAATGTCGTTTTTTGAAGGCTCGAAAAAAGGTCTAATTCGACCGATTTTTTTTACTCAAACTTTAAAAAATGGCCCGAAATCGACGTGTCCCAAAATGGAAAAAAAGGTCGGCATACTTAAGTATGATATCAGACGCACCATGTGAGCGCAAAAGATTGTTACGAAAATGCCTAAAATGTCGTTTTTTGAAGGCTCGAAAAAAGGTCTAATTCGACCAATTTTTTTTACTCAAACTTTAAAAAATGGCCCGAAATCGACGTGTCCGAAAATGGAAAAAAAGGTTGGCATACTTAAGTATGATATCAGACGCACCATGTGAGCGCAAAAGATTGTGACGAAAATGCCTAAAATGTCGTTTTTTGAAGGCTCGAAAAAAGGTCTAATTCGACCGATTTTTTTTACTCAAACTTTAAAAAATGGCCCGAAATCGACGTGTCCCAAAATGGAAAAAAAGGTCGGCATACTTAAGTATGATATCAGACGCACCATGTGAGCGCAAAAGATTGTTACGAAAATGCCTAAAATGCCGTTTTTTGAAGGCTCCAAAAAAGGTCTAATTCGACCGATTTTTTTTACTCAAACTTTCAAAAATGGCCCGAAATCGACGTGTCCCAAAATGGAAAAAAAGGTCGGCATACTTAAGTATGATATCAGACGCACCATGTGAGCGCAAAAGATTGTTACGAAAATGCCTAAAATGTCGTTTTTTGAAGGCTCGAAAAAAGGTCTAATTCGACCGTTTTTTTTTACTCAAACTTTAAAAAATGGCCCGAAATCGACGTGTCCCAAAATGGAAAAAAAGGTCGGCATACTTAAGTATGATATCAGACGCACCATGTGAGCGCAAAAGATTGTGACGAAAATGCCTAAAATGTCGTTTTTTGAAGGCTCGAAAAAAGGTCTAATTCGACCGATTTTTTTTAGTCAAACTTTAAAAAATGGCCCGAAATCGACGTGTCCCAAAATGGAAAAAAAGGTCGGCATACTTAAGTATGATATCAGACGCACCATGTGAGCGCAAAAGATTGTGACGAAAATGCCTAAAATGTCGTTTTTTGAAGGCTCGAAAAAAGGTCTAATTCGACCAATTTTTTTTACTCAAACTTTAAAAAATGGCCCGAAATCGACGTGTCCGAAAATGGAAAAAAAGGTTGGCATACTTAAGTATGATATCAGACGCACCATGTGAGCGCAAAAGATTGTGACGAAAATGCCTAAAATGTCGTTTTTTGAAGGCTCGAAAAAAGGTCTAATTCGACCGATTTTTTTTACTCAAACTTTAAAAAATGGCCCGAAATCGACGTGTCCCAAAATGGAAAAAAAGGTCGGCATACTTAAGTATGATATCAGACGCACCATGTGAGCGCAAAAGATTGTTACGAAAATGCCTAAAATGCCGTTTTTTGAAGGCTCCAAAAAAGGTCTAATTCGACCGATTTTTTTTACTCAAACTTTCAAAAATGGCCCGAAATCGACGTGTCCCAAAATGGAAAAAAAGGTCGGCATACTTAAGTATGATATCAGACGCACCATGTGAGCGCAAAAGATTGTTACGAAAATGCCTAAAATGTCGTTTTTTGAAGGCTCGAAAAAAGGTCTAATTCGACCGTTTTTTTTTACTCAAACTTTAAAAAATGGCCCGAAATCGACGTGTCCCAAAATGGAAAAAAAGGTCGGCATACTTAAGTATGATATCAGACGCACCATGTGAGCGCAAAAGATTGTGACGAAAATGCCTAAAATGTCGTTTTTTGAAGGCTCGAAAAAAGGTCTAATTCGACCGATTTTTTTTAGTCAAACTTTAAAAAATGGCCCGAAATCGACGTGTCCCAAAATGGAAAAAAAGGTCGGCATACTTAAGTATGATATCAGACGCACCATGTGAGCGCAAAAGATTGTGACGAAAATGCCTAAAATGTCGTTTTTTGAAGGCTCGAAAAAAGGTCTAATTCGACCGATTTTTTTTACTCAAACTTTAAAAAATGGCCCGAAATCGACGTGTCCCAAAATGGAAAAAAAAGTCGGCATACTTAAGTATGATATGAGACGCACCATGTGAGCGCAAAAGATTGTGACGAAAATGCCTAAAATGTCGTTTTTTGAAGGCTCGAAAAAAGGTCTAATTCGACCGATTTTTTTTAGTCAAACTTTAAAAAATGGCCCGAAATCGACGTGTCCCAAAATGGAAAAAAAGGTCGGCATACTTAAGTATGATATCAGACGCACCATGTGAGCGCAAAAGATTGTTACGAAAATGCCTAAAATGTCGTTTTTTGAAGGCTCGAAAAAAGGTCTAATTCGACCAATTTTTTTTACTCAAACTTTAAAAAATGGCCCGAAATCGACGTGTCCGAAAATGGAAAAAAAGGTTGGCATACTTAAGTATGATATCAGACGCACCATGTGAGCGCAAAAGATTGTGACGAAAATGCCTAAAATGTCGTTTTTTGAAGGCTCGAAAAAAGGTCTAATTCGACCGATTTTTTTTTACTCAAACTTTAAAAAATGGCCCGAAATCGACGTGTCCCAAAATGGAAAAAAAGGTCGGCATACTTAAGTATGATATCAGACGCACCATGTGAGCGCAAAAGATTGTTACGAAAATGCCTAAAATGTCGTTTTTTGAAGGCTCGAAAAAAGGTCCAATTCGACCGATTTTTTTTACTGAAACTTTAAAAAATGGCCCGAAATCGACGTGTCCGAAAATGGAAAAAAAGGTCGGCATACTTAAGTATGATATCAGACGCACCATGTGAGCGCAAAAGATTGTGACGAAAATGCCTAAAATGTCGTTTTTTGAAGGCTCGAAAAAAGGTCTAATTCGACCGATTTTTTTTACTCAAACTTTAAAAAATGGCCCGAAATCGACGTGTCCGAAAATGGAAAAAAAGGTCGGCATACTTAAGTATGATATCAGACGCACCATGTGAGCGCAAAAGATTGTGACGAAAATGCCTAAAATGTCGTTTTTTGAAGGCTCGAAAAAAGGTCTAATTCGACCGATTTTTTTTACTCAAACTTTAAAAAATGGCCCGAAATCGACGTGTCCCAAAATGGAAAAAAAGGTCGGCATACTTAAGTATGATATCAGACGCACCATGTGAGCGCAAAAGATTGTGACGAAAATGCCTAAAATGTCGTTTTTTGAAGGCTCGAAAAAAGGTCTAATTCGACCGATTTTTTTTACTCAAACTTTAAAAAATGGCCCGAAATCGACGTGTCCGAAAATGGAAAAAAAAGGTCGGCATACTTAAGTATGATATCAGACGCACCATGTGAGCGCAAAAGATTGTGACGAAAATGCCTAAAATGTCGTTTTTTGAAGGCTCGAAAAAAGGTCCAATTCGACCGATTTTTTTTACTGAAACTTTAAAAAATGGCCCGAAATCGACGTGTCCGAAAATGGAAAAAAAGGTCGGCATACTTAAGTATGATATCAGACGCACCATGTGAGCGCAAAAGATTGTGACGAAAATGCCTAAAATGTCGTTTTTTGAAGGCTCGAAAAAAGGTCTAATTCGACCGATTTTTTTTACTCAAACTTTAAAAAATGGCCCGAAATCGACGTGTCCGAAAATGTAAAAAAAGGTCGGCATACTTAAGTATGATATCAGACGCACCATGTGAGCGCAAAAGATTGTGACGAAAATGCCTAAAATGTCGTTTTTTGAAGGCTCGAAAAAAGGTCTAATTCGACCGATTTTTTTTACTCAAACTTTAAAAAATGGCCCGAAATCGACGTGTCCCAAAATGGAAAAAAAGGTCGGCATACTTAAGTATGATATCAGACGCACCATGTGAGCGCAAAAGATTGTGACGAAAATGCCTAAAATGTCGTTTTTTGAAGGCTCGAAAAAAGGTCCAATTCGACCGATTTTTTTTACTGAAACTTTAAAAAATGGCCCGAAATCGACGTGTCCGAAAATGGAAAAAAAGGTCGGCATACTTAAGTATGATATCAGACGCACCATGTGAGCGCAAAAGATTGTTCAAAAATGCCTAAAATGCCGTTTTTTGAAGGCTCCAAAAAAGGTCTAATTCGACCGATTTTTTTTACTCAAACTTTAAAAAATGGCCCGAAATCGACGTGTCCGAAAATGTAAAAAAAGGTTGGCATACTTAAGTATGATATCAGACGCACCATGTGAGCGCAAAAGATTGTGACGAAAATGCCTAAAATGTCGTTTTTTGAAGGCTCGAAAAAAGGTCTAATTCGACCGATTTTTTTTACTCAAACTTTAAAAAATGGCCCGAAATCGACGTGTCCGAAAATGGAAAAAAAGGTCGGCATACTTAAGTATGATATCAGACGCACCATGTGAGCGCAAAAGATTGTGACGAAAATGCCTAAAATGTCGTTTTTTGAAGGCTCGAAAAAAGGTCTAATTCGACCGATTTTTTTTACTCAAACTTTAAAAAATGGCCCGAAATCGACGTGTCCCAAAATGGAAAAAAAGGTCGGCATACTTAAGTATGATATCAGACGCACCATGTGAGCGCAAAAGATTGTTACGAAAATGCCTAAAATGTCGTTTTTTGAAGGCTCGAAAAAAGGTCTAATTCGACCAATTTTTTTTACTCAAACTTTAAAAAATGGCCCGAAATCGACGTGTCCGAAAATGTAAAAAAAGGTCGGCATACTTAAGTATGATATCAGACGCACCATGTGAGCGCAAAAGATTGTTACGAAAATGCCTAAAATGACGTTTTTTGAAGGCTCGAAAAAAGGTCTAATTCGACCGATTTTTTTTACTCAAACTTTCAAAAATGGCCCGAAATTGACGTGTCCGAAAATGTAAAAAAAGGTCGGCATACTTAAGTATGATATCAGACGCACCATGTGAGCGCAAAAGATTGTTACGAAAATGCCTAAAATGTCGTTTTTTGAAGGCTCGATAAAAGGTCTAATTCGACCGATTTTTTTTACTCAAACTTTAAAAAATGGCCCGAAATCGACGTGTCCCAAAATGGAAAAAAAGGTCGGCATACTTAAGTATGATATCAGACGCACCATGTGAGCGCAAAAGATTGTTACGAAAATGCCTAAAATGTCGTTTTTTGAAGGCTCGAAAAAAGGTCTAATTCGACCAATTTTTTTTACTCAAACTTTAAAAAATGGCCCGAAATCGACGTGTCCGAAAATGTAAAAAAAGGTCGGCATACTTAAGTATGATATCAGACGCACCATGTGAGCGCAAAAGATTGTTACGAAAATGCCTAAAATGACGTTTTTTGAAGGCTCGAAAAAAGGTCTAATTCGACCAATTTTTTTTACTCAAACTTTAAAAAATGGCCCGAAATCGACGTGTCCGAAAATGGAAAAAAAGGTTGGCATACTTAAGTATGATATCAGACGCACCATGTGAGCGCAAAAGATTGTGACGAAAATGCCTAAAATGTCGTTTTTTGAAGGCTCGAAAAAAGGTCTAATTCGACCGATTTTTTTTTACTCAAACTTTAAAAAATGGCCCGAAATCGACGTGTCCGAAAATGGAAAAAAAGGTCGGCATACTTAAGTATGATATCAGACGCACCATGTGAGCGCAAAAGATTGTTACGAAAATGCCTAAAATGCCGTTTTTTGAAGGCTCCAAAAAAGGTCTAATTCGACCGATTTTTTTTACTCAAACTTTCAAAAATGGCCCGAAATTGACGTGTCCGAAAATGTAAAAAAAGGTCGGCATTCTTAAGTATATCAGACGCACCATGTGAGCCCAAAAGATTGTGACGAAAATGCCTAAAATGTCGTTTTTTGAAGGCTCGAAAAAAGGTCTAATTCGACCGATTTTTTTTACTCAAACTTTAAAAAATGGCCCGAAATCGACGTGTCCCAAAATGGAAAAAAAAGTCGGCATACTTAAGTATGATATCAGACGCACCATGTGAGCGCAAAAGATTGTTACGAAAATGCCTAAAATGTCGTTTTTTGAAGGCTCGAAAAAAGGTCTAATTCGACCGATTTTTTTTTAGTCAAACTTTAAAAAATGGCCCGAAATCGACGTGTCCCAAAATGGAAAAAAAGGTCGGCATACTTAAGTATGATATCAGACGCACCATGTGAGCGCAAAAGATTGTTACGAAAATGCCTAAAATGCCGTTTTTTGAAGGCTCCAAAAAAGGTCTAATTCGACCAATTTTTTTTACTCAAACTTTAAAAAATGGCCCGAAATCGACGTGTCCGAAAATGGAAAAAAAGGTTGGCATACTTAAGTATGATATCAGACGCACCATGTGAGCGCAAAAGATTGTGACGAAAATGCCTAAAATGTCGTTTTTTGAAGGCTCGAAAAAAGGTCTAATTCGACCGATTTTTTTTTACTCAAACTTTAAAAAATGGCCCGAAATCGACGTGTCCGAAAATGGAAAAAAAGGTCGGCATACTTAAGTATGATATCAGACGCACCATGTGAGCGCAAAAGATTGTTACGAAAATGCCTAAAATGTCGTTTTTTGAAGGCTCGAAAAAAGGTCTAATTCGACCGATTTTTTTTACTCAAACTTTAAAAAATGGCCCGAAATCGACGTGTCCGAAAATGGAAAAAAAGGTTGGCATACTTAAGTATGATATCAGACGCACCATGTGAGCGCAAAAGATTGTGACGAAAATGCCTAAAATGTCGTTTTTTGAAGGCTCCAAAAAAGGTCTAATTCGACCGATTTTTTTTACTCAAACTTTCAAAAATGGCCCGAAATTGACGTGTCCGAAAATGTAAAAAAAGGTCGGCATTCTTAAGTATGATATCAGACGCACCATGTGAGCCCAAAAGATTGTGACGAAAATGCCTAAAATGTCGTTTTTTGAAGTCTCGAAAAAAGGTCTAATTCGACCGATTTTTTTTACTCAAACTTTAAAAAATGGCCCGAAATCGACGTGTCCCAAAATGGAAAAAAAGGTTGGCATACTTAAGTATGATATCAGACGCACCATGTGAGCGCAAAAGATTGTGACGAAAATGCCTAAAATGTCGTTTTTTGAAGGCTCGAAAAAAGGTCCAATTCGACCGATTTTTTTTACTCAAACTTTAAAAAATGGCCCGAAATCGACGTGTCCGAAAATGGAAAAAAAGGTCGGCATACTTAAGTATGATATCAGACGCACCATGTGAGCGCAAAAGATTGTGACGAAAATGCCTAAAATGTCGTTTTTTGAAGGCTCGAAAAAAGGTCTAATTCGACCGATTTTTTTTACTCAAACTTTAAAAAATGGCCCGAAATCGACGTGTCCGAAAATGGAAAGAAAGGTCGGCATACTTAAGTATGATATCAGACGCACCATGTGAGCGCAAAAGATTGTGACGAAAATGCCTAAAATGTAGTTTTTTGAAGGCTCCAAAAAAGGTCTAATTCGACCGATTTTTTTTACTCAAACTTTAAAAAATGGCCCGAAATCGACGTGTCCCAAAATGGAAAAAAAGGTCGGCATACTTAAGTATGATATCAGACGCACCATGTGAGCGCAAAAGATTGTTACGAAAATGCCTAAAATGTCGTTTTTTGAAGGCTCGAAAAAAGGTCTAATTCGACCGATTTTTTTTACTCAAACTTTAAAAAATGGCCCGAAATCGACGTGTCCGAAAATGGAAAAAAAGGTCGGCATACTTAAGTATGATATCAGACGCACCATGTGAGCGCAAAAGATTGTTACGAAAATGCCTAAAATGTCGTTTTTTGAAGGCTCGAAAAAAGGTCCAATTCGACCGATTTTTTTTACTCAAACTTTAAAAAATGGCCCGAAATCGACGTGTCCGAAAATGGAAAAAAAGGTCGGCATACTTAAGTATGATATCAGACGCACCATGTGAGCGCAAAAGATTGTGACAAAAATGCCTAAAATGCCGTTTTTTGAAGGCTCCAAAAAAGGTCTAATTCGACCGATTTATTTTAGTCAAACTTTAAAAAATGGCCCGAAATCGACGTGTCCGAAAATGGAAAAAAAGGTCGGCATACTTAAGTATGATATCAGACGCACCATGTGAGCGCAAAAGATTGTGACGAAAATGCCTAAAATGTCGTTTTTTGAAGGCTCGAAAAAAGGTCTAATTCGACCGATTTTTTTTACTCAAACTTTAAAAAATGGCCCGAAATCGACGTGTCCGAAAATGGAAAAAAAGGTTGGCATACTTAAGTATGATATCAGACGCACCATGTGAGCGCAAAAGATTGTGACGAAAATGCCTAAAATGTCGTTTTTTGAAGGCTCGAAAAAAGGTCTAATTCGACCGATTTTTTTTACTCAAACTTTAAAAAATGGTCCGAAATCGACGTGTCCCAAAATGGAAAAAAAGTTTGGCATACTTAAGTATGATATCAGACGCACCATGTGAGCGCAAAAGATTGTGACGAAAATGCCTAAAATGTCGTTTTTTGAAGGCTCGAAAAAAGGTCCAATTCGACCGATTTTTTTTACTGAAACTTTAAAAAATGGCCCGAAATCGACGTGTCCGAAAATGGAAAAAAAGGTCGGCATACTTAAGTATGATATCAGACGCACCATGTGAGCGCAAAAGATTGTTCAAAAATGCCTAAAATGCCGTTTTTTGAAGGCTCCAAAAAAGGTCTAATTCGACCGATTTTTTTTACTCAAACTTTAAAAAATGGCCCGAAATCGACGTGTCCCAAAATGGAAAAAAAGGTCGGCATACTTAAGTATGATATCAGACGCACCATGTGAGCGCAAAAGTTTGTGACGAAAATGCCTAAAATGTCGTTTTTTGAAGGCTCGAAAAAAGGTCCAATTCGACCGATTTTTTTTAGTCAAACTTTAAAAAATGGCCCGAAATCGACGTGTCCCAAAATGGAAAGAAAGGTCGGCATACTTAAGTATGATATCAGACGCACCATGTGAGCGCAAAAGATTGTTACGAAAATGCCTAAAATGTCGTTTTTTCAAGGCTCGAAAAAAGGTCTAATTCGACCGATTTTTTTTAGTCAAACTTTAAAAAATGGCCCGAAATCGACGTGTCCGAAAATGGAAAGAAAGGTCGGCATACTTAAGTATGATATCAGACGCACCATGTGAGCGCAAAAGATTGTTACGAAAATGCCTAAAATGTCGTTTTTTGAAGGCTCGAAAAAAGGTCTAATTCGACCGATTTTTTTTACTCAAACTTTAAAAAATGGCCCGAAATCGACGTGTCCGAAAATGGAAAGAAAGGTCGGCATACTTAAGTATGATATCAGACGCACCATGTGAGCGCAAAAGATTGTTACGAAAATGCCTAAAATGTACTTTTTTGAAGGCTCGAAAAAAGGTCTAATTCGACCGATTTTTTTTTGTCAAACTTTAAAAAATGGCCCGAAATCGACGTGTCCCAAAATGGAAAAAAAGGTCGGCATACTTAAGTATGATATCAGACGCACCATGTGAGCGCAAAAGATTGTTCAAAAATGCCTAAAATGCCGTTTTTTGAAGGCTCCAAAAAAGGTCTAATTCGACCGATTTTTTTTACTCAAACTTTAAAAAATGGCCCGAAATCGACGTGTCCGAAAATGTAAAAAAAGGTTGGCATACTTAAGTATGATATCAGACGCACCATGTGAGCGCAAAAGATTGTTACGAAAATGCCTAAAATGTCGTTTTTTGAAGGCTCGAAAAAAGGTCCAATTCGACCGATTTTTTTTACTCAAACTTTAAAAAATGGCCCGAAATCGACGTGTCCGAAAATGGAAAAAAAGGTCGGCATACTTAAGTATGATATCAGACGCACCATGTGAGCGCAAAAGATTGTTACGAAAACGCCTAAAATGTCGTTTTTTGAAGTCTCGAAAAAAGGTCTAATTCGACCGATTTTTTTTAGTCAAACTTTAAAAAATGGCCCGAAATCGACGTGTCCCAAAATGTAAAAAAAGGTCGGCATACTTAAGTATGATATCAGACGCACCATGTGAGAGCAAAAGATTGTGACGAAAATGCCTAAAATGTCGTTTTTTGAAGGCTCGAAAAAAGGTCCAATTCGACCGATTTTTTTTACTGAAACTTTAAAAAATGGCCCGAAATCGACGTGTCCGAAAATGGAAAAAAAGGTCGGCATACTTAAGTATGATATCAGACGCACCATGTGAGCGCAAAAGATTGTGACGAAAATGCCTAAAATGTCGTATTTTGAAGGCTCGAAAAAAGGTCTAATTCGACCGATTTTTTTTACTCAAACTTTAAAAAATGGCCCGAAATCGACGTGTCCGAAAATGGAAAAAAAAGGTCGGCATACTTAAGTATGATATCAGACGCACCATGTGAGCGCAAACGATTGTGACGAAAATGCCTAAAATGTTGTTTTTTGAAGGCTCGAAAAAAGGTCTAATTCGACCGATTTTTTTTAGTCAAACTTTAAAAAATGGCCCGAAATCGACGTGTCCGAAAATGGAAAAAAAGATCGGCATACTTAAGTATGATATCAGACGCACCATGTGAGCGCAAAAGATTGTGACGAAAATGCCTAAAATGTCGTTTTTTGAAGGCTCGAAAAAAGGTCTAATTCGACCGATTTTTTTTACTCAAACTTTAAAAAATGGCCCGAAATCGACGTGTCCCAAAATGTAAAAAAAGGTCGGCATACTTAAGTATGATATCAGACGCACCATGTGAGCGCAAAAGATTGTGACGAAAATGCCTAAAATGTCGTTTTTTGAAGGCTCGAAAAAAGGTCTAATTCGACCGATTTTTTTTAGTCAAACTTTAAAAAATGGCCCGAAATCGACGTGTCCCAAAATGGAAAAAAAGGTCGGCATACTTAAGTATGATATCAGACGCACCATGTGAGAGCAAAAGATTGTGACGAAAATGCCTAAAATGTCGTTTTTTGAAGGCTCGAAAAAAGGTCTAATTCGACCGATTTTTTTTACTCAAACTTTAAAAAATGGCCCAAAATCGACGTGTCCGAAAATGGAAAAAAAGGTTGGCATACTTAAGTATGATATCAGACGCACCATGTGAGCGCAAAAGATTGTTACGAAAATGCCTAAAATGTCGTTTTTTGAAGGCTCGAAAAAAGGTCTAATTCGACCGATTTTTTTTACTCAAACTTTAAAAAATGGCCCGAAATCGACGTGTCCCAAAATGGAAAAAAAGGTCGGCATACTTAAGTATGATATCAGACGCACCATGTGAGAGCAAAAGATTGTGACGAAAATGCCTAAAATGTCGTTTTTTGAAGGCTCGAAAAAAGGTCCAATTCGACCGATTTTTTTTACTGAAACTTTAAAAAATGGCCCGAAATCGACGTGTCCGAAAATGGAAAAAAAGGTCGGCATACTTAAGTATGATATCAGACGCACCATGTGAGCGCAAAAGATTGTTAAAAAATGCCTAAAATGGCGTTTTTTGAAGGCTCGAAAAAAGGTCTAATTCGACCGATTTTTTTTACTCAAACTTTAAAAAATGGCCCGAAATCGACGTGTCCGAAAATGGGAAAAAAGGTTGGCATACTTAAGTATGATATCAGACGCACCATGTGAGCCCAAAAGATTGTGACGAAAATGCCTAAAATGTCGTTTTTTGAAGGCTCGAAAAAAGGTCTAATTCAACCTATTTTTTTTACTCAAACTTTAAAAAATGGCCCGAAATCGACGTGTCCGAAAATGGAAAAAAAGGTCGGCATACTTAAGTATGATATCAGACGCACCATGTGAGCGCAAAAGATTGTGACGAAAATGCCTAAAATGGCGTTTTTTGAAGGCTCGAAAAAAGGTCTAATACGACCGATTTTTTTTACTCAAACTTTAAAAAATGGCCCGAAATCGACGTGTCCCAAAATGGAAAAAAAGGTCGGCATACTTAAGTATGATATCAGACGCACCACGTGAGCGCAAAAGATTGTGACGAAAATGCCTAAAATGTCGTTTTTTGAAGGCTTGAAAAAAGGTCTAATTCAACCTATTTTTTTTACTCAAACTTTAAAAAATGGCCCGAAATCGACGTGTCCGAAAATGGGAAAAAAAGGTCGGCATACTTAAGTATGATATCAGACGCACCATGTGAGCGCAAAAGATTGTTCAAAAATGCCTAAAATGGCGTTTTTTGAAGGCTCGAAAAAAGGTCTAATTCGACCGATTTTTTTTAGTCAAACTTTAAAAAATGGCCCGAAATCGACGTGTCCCAAAATGGAAAAAAAGGTCGGCATACTTAAGTATGATATCAGACGCACCATGTGAGAGCAAAAGATTGTGACGAAAATGCCTAAAATGTCGTTTTTTGAAGGCTCGAAAAAAGGTCTAATTCGACCGATTTTTTTTACTCAAACTTTAAAAAATGGCCCAAAATCGACGTGTCCGAAAATGGAAAAAAAGGTTGGCATACTTAAGTATGATATCAGACGCACCATGTGAGCGCAAAAGATTGTTACGAAAATGCCTAAAATGTCGTTTTTTGAAGGCTCGAAAAAAGGTCTAATTCGACCGATTTTTTTTACTCAAACTTTAAAAAATGGCCCGAAATCGACGTGTCCCAAAATGGAAAAAAAGGTCGGCATACTTAAGTATGATATCAGACGCACCATGTGAGAGCAAAAGATTGTGACGAAAATGCCTAAAATGTCGTTTTTTGAAGGCTCGAAAAAAGGTCCAATTCGACCGATTTTTTTTACTGAAACTTTAAAAAATGGCCCGAAATCGACGTGTCCGAAAATGGAAAAAAAGGTCGGCATACTTAAGTATGATATCAGACGCACCATGTGAGCGCAAAAGATTGTTAAAAAATGCCTAAAATGGCGTTTTTTGAAGGCTCGAAAAAAGGTCTAATTCGACCGATTTTTTTTACTCAAACTTTAAAAAATGGCCCGAAATCGACGTGTCCGAAAATGGGAAAAAAGGTTGGCATACTTAAGTATGATATCAGACGCACCATGTGAGCCCAAAAGATTGTGACGAAAATGCCTAAAATGTCGTTTTTTGAAGGCTCGAAAAAAGGTCTAATTCAACCTATTTTTTTTACTCAAACTTTAAAAAATGGCCCGAAATCGACGTGTCCGAAAATGGAAAAAAAGGTCGGCATACTTAAGTATGATATCAGACGCACCATGTGAGCGCAAAAGATTGTGACGAAAATGCCTAAAATGGCGTTTTTTGAAGGCTCGAAAAAAGGTCTAATACGACCGATTTTTTTTACTCAAACTTTAAAAAATGGCCCGAAATCGACGTGTCCCAAAATGGAAAAAAAGGTCGGCATACTTAAGTATGATATCAGACGCACCACGTGAGCGCAAAAGATTGTGACGAAAATGCCTAAAATGTCGTTTTTTGAAGGCTTGAAAAAAGGTCTAATTCAACCTATTTTTTTTACTCAAACTTTAAAAAATGGCCCGAAATCGACGTGTCCGAAAATAGGAAAAAAAGGTCGGCATACTTAAGTATGATATCAGACGCACCATGTGAGCGCAAAAGATTGTGACGAAAATGCCTAAAATGGCGTTTTTTGAAGGCTCGAAAAAAGGTCTAATTCGACCGATTTTTTTTACTCAAACTTTAAAAAATGGCCCGAAATCGACGTGTCCGAAAATGGGAAAAAAGGTTGGCATACTTAAGTATGATATCAGACGCACCATGTGAGCGCAAAAGATTGTGACGAAAATGCCTAAAATGTCGTTTTTTGAAGGCTCGAAAAAAGGTCTAATTCAACCTATTTTTTTTACTCAAACTTTAAAAAATGGCCCGAAATCGACGTGTCCCAAAATGTAAAAAAAGGTCGGCATACTTAAGTATGATATCAGACGCACCATGTGAGCGCAAAAGATTGTTCAAAAATGCCTAAAATGGCGTTTTTTGAAGGCTCGAAAAAAGGTCTAATTCGACCGATTTTTTTTACTCAAACTTTAAAAAATGGCCCGAAATCGACGTGTCCGAAAATGGGAAAAAAAGGTCGGCATACTTAAGTATGATATCAGACGCACCATGTGAGCGCAAAAGATTGTTCAAAAATGCCTAAAATGGCGTTTTTTGAAGGCTCGAAAAAAGGTCTAATACGACCGATTTTTTTTACTCAAACTTTAAAAAATGGCCCGAAATCGACGTGTCCGAAAATGTAAAAAAAGGTCGGCATACTTAAGTATGATATGAGACGCACCATGTGAGCGCAAAAGATTGTGACGAAAATGCCTAAAATGGCGTTTTTTGAAGGCTCGAAAAAAGGTCTAATACGACCGATTTTTTTTACTCAAACTTTAAAAAATGGCCCGAAATCGACGTGTCCCAAAATGTAAAAAAAGGTCGGCATACTTAAGTATGATATCAGACGCACCATGTGAGCGCAAAAGATTGTTCAAAAATGCCTAAAATGGCGTTTTTTGAAGGCTCGAAAAAAGGTCTAATTCGACCGATTTTTTTTACTCAAACTTTAAAAAATGGCCCGAAATCGACGTGTCCGAAAATGGGAAAAAAAGGTCGGCATACTTAAGTATGATATCAGACGCACCATGTGAGCGCAAAAGATTGTTCAAAAATGCCTAAAATGGCGTTTTTTGAAGGCTCGAAAAAAGGTCTAATACGACCGATTTTTTTTACTCAAACTTTAAAAAATGGCCCGAAATCGACGTGTCCGAAAATGTAAAAAAAGGTCGGCATACTTAAGTATGATATGAGACACACCATGTGAGCGCAAAAGATTGTTCGAAAATGCCTAAAATTTTGTTTTTTGAAGGCTCGAAAAAAGGTCTAATTCGACCGATTTTTTTTACTCAAACTTTAAAAAATGGCCCGAAATCGACGTGTCCGAAAATGGGAAAAAAAGGTCGGCATACTTAAGTATGATATCAGATGCACCATGTGAGCGCAAAAGATTGTTCAAAAATGCCTAAAATGGCGTTTTTTGAAGGCTCGAAAAAAGGTCTAATTCGACCGATTTTTTTTACTCAAACTTTAAAAAATGGCCCGAAATCGACGTGTCCGAAAATGGGAAAAAAAGGTCGGCATACTTAAGTATGATATCAGACGCACCATGTGAGCGCAAAAGATTGTGACGAAAATGCCTAAAATGTCGTTTTTTGAAGGCTCGAAAAAAGGTCTAATTTGACCGATTTTTTTTACTCAAACTTTAAAAAATGGCCCGAAATCGACGTGTCCGAAAATGGGAAAAAAAGGTCGGCATACTTAAGTATGATATCAGACGCACCATGTGAGCGCAAAAGATTGTTCAAAAATGCCTAAAATGGCGTTTTTTGAAGGCTCGAAAAAAGGTCTAATTCGACCGATTTTTTTTACTCAAACTTTAAAAAATGGCCCGAAATCGACGTGTCCGAAAATGGGAAAAAAAGGTCGGCATACTTAAGTATGATATCAGACGCACCATGTGAGCGCAAAAGATTGTTCAAAAATGCCTAAAATGGCGTTTTTTGAAGGCTCGAAAAAAGGTCTAATTCGACCTATTTTTTTTACTCAAACTTTAAAAAATGGCCCGAAATCGACGTGTCCGAAAATGGGAAAAAAAGGTCGGCATACTTAAGTATGATATCAGACGCACCATGTGAGCGCAAAAGATTGTGACGAAAATGCCTAAAATGTCGTTTTTTGAAGGCTTGAAAAAAGGTCTAATTCAACCTATTTTTTTTACTCAAACTTTAAAAAATGGCCCGAAATCGACGTGTCCGAAAATGGAAAAAAAGGTCGGCATACTTAAGTATGATATCAGACGCACCATGTGAGCGCAAAAGATTGTTCGAAAATGCCTAAAATGTCGTTTTTTGAAGGCTCGAAAAAAGGTCTAATACGACCGATTTTTTTTACTCAAACTTTAAATAATGGCCCGAAATCGACGTGTCCCAAAATGGAAAAAAAGGTCGGCATACTTAAGTATGATATCAGACGCACCATGTGAGCGCAAAAGATTGTGACGAAAATGCCTAAAATTTCGTTTTTTGAAGGCTCGAAAAAAGGTCTAATTCGACCGATTTTTTTTACTCAAACTTTAAAAAAATGGCCCGAAATCGACGTGTCCGAAAATGTAAAAAAAGGTCGGCATACTTAAGTATGATATCAGACGCACCATGTGAGCGCAAAAGATTGTGACGAAAATGCCTAAAATGTAGTTTTTTGAAGGCTCGAAAAAAGGTCTAATACGACCGATTTTTTTTACTCAAACTTTAAAAAATGGCCCGAAATCGACGTGTCCCAAAATGGAAAAAAAGGTCGGCATACTTAAGTATGATATCAGACGCACCATGTGAGCGCAAAAGATTGTTCAAAAATGCCTAAAATGTCGTTTTTTGAAGGCTCGAAAAAAGGTCTAATACGACCGATTTTTTTTACTCAAACTTTAAAAAATGGCCCGAAATCGACGTGTCCCAAAATGTAAAAAAAGGTCGGCATACTTAAGTATGATATCAGACGCACCACGTGAGCGCAAAAGATTGTGACGAAAATGCCTAAAATTTCGTTTTTTGAAGGCTCGAAAAAAGGTCTAATTCGACCGATTTTTTTTACTCAAACTTTAAAAAATGGCCCGAAATCGACGTGTCCGAAAATGTAAAAAAAGGTCGGCATACTTAAGTATGATATCAGACGCACCACGTGAGCGCAAAAGATTGTTCAAAAATGCCTAAAATGTCGTTTTTTGAAGGCTCGAAAAAAGGTCTAATTCGACCTATTTTTTTTACTCAAACTTTAAAAAATGGCCCGAAATCGACGTGTCCGAAAATGGAAAAAAAGGTCGGCATACTTAAGTATGATATCAGACGCACCATGTGAGCGCAAAAGATTGTTCAAAAATGCCTAAAATGTCGTTTTTTGAAAGCTCGAAAAAAGGTCTAATTCGACCGATTTTTTTTACTCAAACTTTAAAAAATGGCCCGAAATCGACGTGTCCGAAAATGTAAAAAAAGGTCGGTATACTTAAGTATGATATCAGATGCACCATGTGAGCGCAAAAGATTTATCAAAAATGCCTAAAATGTCGTTTTTTGAAGGCTCGAAAAAAGGTCTAATACGACCGATTTTTTTTACTCAAACTTTAAAAAATGGCCCGAAATCGACGTGTCCCAAAATGGAAAAAAAGGTCGGCATACTTAAGTATGATATCAGACGCACCATGTGAGCGCAAAAGATTGTGACGAAAATGCCTAAAATTTCGTTTTTTGAAGGCTCGAAAAAAGGTCTAATTCGACCGATTTTTTTTACTCAAACTTTAAAAAATGGCCCGAAATCGACGTGTCCCAAAATGTAAAAAAAGGTCGGCATACTTAAGTATGATATCAGACGCACCATGTGAGCGCAAAAGATTGTTCAAAAATGCCTAAAATGTCGTTTTTTGAAGGCTCGAAAAAAGGTCTAATACGACCGATTTTTTTTACTCAAACTTTAAAAAATGGCCCGAAATCGACGTGTCCCAAAATGGAAAAAAAGGTCGGCATACTTAAGAATGATATCAGACGCACCATGTGAGCGCAAAAGATTGTGACGAAAATGCCTAAAATTTCGTTTTTTGAAGGCTCGAAAAAAGGTCTAATTCGACCGATTTTTTTTACTCAAACTTTAAAAAATGGCCCGAAATCTACGTGTCCGAAAATGTAAAAAAAGGTCGGCATACTTAAGTATGATATCAGACGCACCATGTGAGCGCAAAAGATTGTGACGAAAATGCCTAAAATGTCGTTTTTTGAAGGCTCGAAAAAAGGTCTAATTCGACCGATTTTTTTTACTCAAACTTTAAAAAATGGCCCGAAATCGACGTGTCCGAAAATGTAAAAAAAGGTCGGCATACTTAAGTATGATATCAGACGCACCATGTGAGCGCAAAAGATTGTTCAAAAATGCCTAAAATGTCGTTTTTTGAAGGCTCGAAAAAAGGTCTAATTCGACTGATTTTTTTTACTCAAACTTTAAAAAATGGCCCGAAATCGACGTGTCCGAAAATGGAAAAAAAGGTCGGCATACTTAAGTATGATATCAGACGCACCATGTGAGCGCAAAAGATTGTTCAAAAATGCCTAAAATGTCGTTTTTTGAAGGCTCGAAAAAAGGTCTAATACGACCGATTTTTTTTACTCAAACTTTAAAAAATGGCCCGAAATCGACGTGTCCCAAAATGGAAAAAATGGTCGGCATACTTAAGTATGATATCAGACGCACCATGTGAGCGCAAAAGATTGTTCAAAAATGCCTAAAATGTCGTTTTTTGAAGGCTCGAAAAAAGGTCTAATTCGACCTATTTTATTTTACTCAAACTTTAAAAAATGGCCCGAAATCGACGCGTCCCAAAATGGAAAAAAAGGTCGGCATACTTAAGTATGATATCAGACGCACCATGTGAGCGCAAAAGATTGTTCAAAAATGCCTAAAATGTCATTTTTTGAAGGCTCGAAAAAAGGTCTAATTCGACCGATTTTTTTTACTCAAACTTTAAAAAATGGCCCGAAATCGACGCGTCCCAAAATGGAAAAAAAGGTCGGCATACTTAAGTATGATATCAGACGCACCATGTGAGCGCAAAAGATTGTTCAAAAATGCCTAAAATGTAGTTTTTTGAAGGCTCGAAAAAAGGTCTAATTCGACCTATTTTTTTTACTCAAACTTTAAAAAATGGCCCGAAATCGACGTGTCCCAAAATGGAAAAAAAGGTCGGCATACTTAAGTATGATATCAGACGCACCATGTGAGCGCAAAAGATTGTGACGAAAATTCCTAAAATGTCGTTTTTTGAAGGCTCGAAAAAAGGTCTAATTCGACCGATTTTTTTTACTCAAACTTTAAAAAATGGCCCGAAATCGACGTGTCCGAAAATGGGAAAAAAAGGTCGGCATACTTAAGTATGATATCAGACGCACCATGTGAGCGCAAAAGATTGTTCAAAAATGCCTAAAATGTCGTTTTTTGAAGGCTCGAAAAAAGGTCTAATTCGACCGATTTTTTTTACTCAAACTTTAAAAAATGGCCCGAAATCGACGTGTCCCAAAATGGAAAAAAAGGTCGGCATACTTAAGTATGATATCAGACGCACCATGTGAGCGCAAAAGATTGTTCAAAAATGCCTAAAATGTTGTTTTTTGAAGGCTCGAAAAAAGTCTAATTCGACCGATTTTTTTTACTCAAACTTAAAAAAATTTGCCCGAAATCGACGTGTCCCAAAATGGAAAAAAAGGTCGGCATACTTAAGTATGATATCAGACGCACCATGTGAGCGCAAAAGATTGTTCAAAAATGCCTAAAATGTCGTTTTTTGAAGGCTCGAAAAAAGGTCTAATTCGACCGATTTTTTTACTCAAACTTTAAAAAATGGCCCGAAATCGACGTGTCCGAAAATGTAAAAAAAGGTCGGCATACTTAAGTATGATATCAGACGCACCATGTGAGCGCAAAAGATTGTTACGAAAATGCCTAAAATGTCGTTTTTTGAAGGCTCGAAAAAAGGTCTAATTCGACCGATTTTTTTTACTCAAACTTTAAAAAATGGCCCGAAATCGACGTGTCCGAAAATGGGAAAAAAGGTTGGCATACTTAAGTATGATATCAGACGCACCATGTGAGCGCAAAAGATTGTTCAAAAATGCCTAAAATGTCGTTTTTTGAAGGCTCGAAAAAAGGTCTAATTCGACCGATTTTTTTACTCAAACTTTAAAAAATGGCCCGAAATCGACGTGTCCGAAAATGTAAAAAAAGGTCGGCATACTTAAGTATGATATCAGACGCACCATGTGAGCGCAAAAGATTGTTACGAAAATGCCGAAAATGTCGTTTTTTGAAGGCTCGAAGAAGGTCTAATTCGACCGATTTTTTTTACTCAAACTTTAAAAAATGGCCCGAAATCGACGTGTCCCAAAATGGAAAAAAAGGTCGGCATACTTAAGTATGATATCAGACGCACCATGTGAGCGCAAAAGATTGTTCAAAAATGCCTAAAATGTCGTTTTTTGAAGGCTCGAAAAAAGGTCTAATTCGACCGATTTTTTTTACTCAAACTTTAAAAAATGGCCCGAAATCGACGTGTCCGAAAATGGGAAAAAAGGTTGGCATACTTAAGTATGATATCAGACGCACCATGTGAGCGCAAAAGATTGTGACGAAAATGCCTAAAATGTCGTTTTTTGAAGGCTCGAAAAAAGGTCTAATTCGACCGATTTTTTTTACTCAAACTTTAAAAAATGGCCCGAAATCGACGTGTCCGAAAATGGGAAAAAAGGTTGGCATACTTAAGTATGATATCAGACGCACCATGTGAGCGCAAAAGATTGTGACGAAAATGCCTAAAATGTCGTTTTTTGAAGGCTCGAAAAAAGGTCTAATTCAACCTAATTTTTTTACTCAAACTTTAAAAAATGGCCCGAAATCGACGTGTCCGAAAATGGAAAAAAAGGTCGGCATACTTAAGTATGATATCAGACGCACCATGTGAGCGCAAAAGATTGTTCAAAAATGCCTAAAATGTCGTTTTTTGAAGGCTCGAAAAAAGGTCTAATACGACCGATTTTTTTTACTCAAACTTTAAAAAATGGCCCGAAATCGACGTGTCCGAAAATGGAAAAAAAGTCGGCATACTTAAGTATGATATCAGACGCACCATGTGAGCGCAAAAGATTGTGACGAAAATGCCTAAAATTTCGTTTTTTGAAGGCTCGAAAAAAGGTCTAATACGACCGATTTTTTTTACTCAAACTTTAAAAAATGGCCCGAAATCGACGTGTCCGAAAATGGAAAAAAAGTCGGCATACTTAAGTATGATATCAGACGCACCATGTGAGCGCAAAAGATTGTGACGAAAATGCCTAAAATTTCGTTTTTTGAAGGCTCGAAAAAAGGTCTAATTCGACCGATTTTTTTTACTCAAACTTTAAAAAATGGCCCGAAATCGACGTGTCCCAAAATGGAAAAAAAGGTCGGCATACTTAAGTATGATATCAGACGCACCATGTGAGCGCAAAAGATTGTTCAAAAATGCCTAAAATGTCGTTTTTTGAAGGCTCGAAAAAAGGTCTAATACGACCGATTTTTTTTACTCAAACTTTAAAAAATGGCCCGAAATCGACGTGTCCCAAAATGGAAAAAAAGGTCGGCATACTTAAGAATGATATCAGACGCACCATGTGAGCGCAAAAGATTGTGACGAAAATGCCTAAAATTTCGTTTTTTGAAGGCTCGAAAAAAGGTCTAATTCGACCGATTTTTTTTACTCAAACTTTAAAAAATGGCCCGAAATCTACGTGTCCCAAAATGTAAAAAAAGGTCGGCATACTTAAGTATGATATCAGACGCACCATGTGAGCGCAAAAGATTGTTCAAAAATGCCTAAAATGTCGTTTTTTGAAGGCTCGAAAAAAGGTCTAATACGACCGATTTTTTTTACTCAAACTTTAGAAAATGGCCCGAAATCGACGTGTCCCAAAATGGAAAAAAAGGTCGGCATACTTAAGAATGATATCAGACGCACCATGTGAGCGCAAAAGATTGTGACGAAAATGCCTAAAATTTCGTTTTTTGAAGGCTCGAAAAAAGGTCTAATTCGACCGATTTTTTTTACTCAAACTTTAAAAAATGGCCCGAAATCTACGTGTCCCAAAATGTAAAAAAAGGTCGGCATACTTAAGTATGATATCAGACGCACCATGTGAGCGCAAAAGATTGTGACGAAAATGCCTAAAATGTCGTTTTTTGAAGGCTCGAAAAAAGGTCTAATTCGACCGATTTTTTTTACTCAAACTTTAAAAAATGGCCCGAAATCGACGTGTCCGAAAATGTAAAAAAAGGTCGGCATACTTAAGTATGATATCAGACGCACCATGTGAGCGCAAAAGATTGTTCAAAAATGCCTAAAATGTCGTTTTTTGAAGGCTCGAAAAAAGGTCTAATTCGACCGATTTTTTTTACTCAAACTTTAAAAAATGGCCCGAAATCGACGTGTCCGAAAATGGAAAAAAAGGTCGGCATACTTAAGTATGATATCAGACGCACCATGTGAGCGCAAAAGATTGTTCAAAAATGCCTAAAATGTCGTTTTTTGAAGGCTCGAAAAAAGGTCTAATACGACCGATTTTTTTTACTCAAACTTTAAAAAATGGCCCGAAATCGACGTGTCCCAAAATGGAAAAAATGGTCGGCATACTTAAGTATGATATCAGACGCACCATGTGAGCGCAAAAGATTGTTCAAAAATGCCTAAAATGTCGTTTTTTGAAGGCTCGAAAAAAGGTCTAATTCGACCTATTTTATTTTACTCAAACTTTAAAAAATGGCCCGAAATCGACGCGTCCCAAAATGGAAAAAAAGGTCGGCATACTTAAGTATGATATCAGACGCACCATGTGAGCGCAAAAGATTGTTCAAAAATGCCTAAAATGTAGTTTTTTGAAGGCTCGAAAAAAGGTCTAATTCGACCTATTTTTTTTACTCAAACTTTAAAAAATGGCCCGAAATCGACGTGTCCCAAAATGGAAAAAAAGGTCGGCATACTTAAGTATGATATCAGACGCACCATGTGAGCGCAAAAGATTGTGACGAAAATGCCTAAAATGTCGTTTTTTGAAGGCTCGAAAAAAGGTCTAATTCGACCGATTTTTTTTACTCAAACTTTAAAAAATGGCCCGAAATCGACGTGTCCGAAAATGGGAAAAAAAGGTCGGCATACTTAAGTATGATATCAGACGCACCATGTGAGCGCAAAAGATTGTTCAAAAATGCCTAAAATGTCGTTTTTTGAAGGCTCGAAAAAAGTCTAATTCGACCGATTTTTTTTACTCAAACTTTAAAAAATGGCCCGAAATCGACGTGTCCGAAAATGGAAAAAAAGGTCGGCATACTTAAGTATGATATCAGACGCACCATGTGAGCGCAAAAGATTGTTCAAAAATGCCTAAAATGTCGTTTTTTGAAGGCTCGAAAAAAGGTCTAATTCGACCGATTTTTTTTACTCAAACTTTAAAAAATGGCCCGAAATCGACGTGTCCCAAAATGGAAAAAAAGGTCGGCATACTTAAGTATGATATCAGACGCACCATGTGAGCGCAAAAGATTGTTCAAAAATGCCTAAAATGTCGTTTTTTGAAGGCTCGAAAAAAGTCTAATTCGACCGATTTTTTTTACTCAAACTTAAAAAAATTTGCCCGAAATCGACGTGTCCCAAAATGGAAAAAAAGGTCGGCATACTTAAGTATGATATCAGACGCACCATGTGAGCGCAAAAGATTGTTCAAAAATGCCTAAAATGTCGTTTTTTGAAGGCTCGAAAAAAGGTCTAATTCGACCGATTTTTTTACTCAAACTTTAAAAAATGGCCCGAAATCGACGTGTCCGAAAATGTAAAAAAAGGTCGGCATACTTAAGTATGATATCAGACGCACCATGTGAGCGCAAAAGATTGTTACGAAAATGCCGAAAATGTCGTTTTTTGAAGGCTCGAAAAAAGGTCTAATTCGACCGATTTTTTTTAATCAAACTTTAAAAAATGGCCCGAAATCGACGTGTCCGAAAATGGAAAAAAAGGTCGGCATACTTAAGAATGATATCAGACGCACCATGTGAGCGCAAAAGATTGTTACGAAAATGCCTAAAATGTCGTTTTTTGAAGGCTCGAAAAAAGTCTAATTCGACCGATTTTTTTTTATCAAACTTTAAAAAATGGCCCGAAATCGACGTGTCCTAAAATGGAAAAAAAGGTCGGCATACTTAAGTATGATATCAGACGCACCATGTGAGCGCAAAAGATTGTTCAAAAATGCCTAAAATGTCGTTTTTTGAAGGCTCGAAAAAAGGTCTAATACGACCGATTTTTTTTACTCAAACTTTAAAAAATGGCCCGAAATCGACGTGTCCCAAAATGGAAAAAAAGGTCGGCATACTTAAGTATGATATCAGACGCACCATGTGAGCGCAAAAGATTGTTCAAAAATGCCTAAAATGTCGTTTTTTGAAGGCTCGAAAAAAGGTCTAATTCGACCGATTTTTTTTACTCAAACTTTAAAAAATGGCCCGAAATCGACGTGTCCGAAAATGGGAAAAAAGGTTGGCATACTTAAGTATGATATCAGACGCACCATGTGAGCGCAAAAGATTGTGACGAAAATGCCTAAAATGTCGTTTTTTGAAGGCTCGAAAAAAGGTCTAATTCGACCGATTTTTTTTACTCAAACTTTAAAAAATGGCCCGAAATCGACGTGTCCGAAAATGGGAAAAAAGGTTGGCATACTTAAGTATGATATCAGACGCACCATGTGAGCGCAAAAGATTGTGACGAAAATGCCTAAAATGTCGTTTTTTGAAGGCTCGAAAAAAGGTCTAATTCAACCTAATTTTTTTACTCAAACTTTAAAAAATGGCCCGAAATCGACGTGTCCGAAAATGGAAAAAAAGGTCGGCATACTTAAGTATGATATCAGACGCACCATGTGAGCGCAAAAGATTGTTCAAAAATGCCTAAAATGTCGTTTTTTGAAGGCTCGAAAAAAGGTCTAATACGACCGATTTTTTTTACTCAAACTTTAAAAAATGGCCCGAAATCGACGTGTCCGAAAATGGAAAAAAAGTCGGCATACTTAAGTATGATATCAGACGCACCATGTGAGCGCAAAAGATTGTGACGAAAATGCCTAAAATTTCGTTTTTTGAAGGCTCGAAAAAAGGTCTAATTCGACCGATTTTTTTTACTCAAACTTTAAAAAATGGCCCGAAATCGACGTGTCCCAAAATGGAAAAAAAGGTCGGCATACTTAAGTATGATATCAGACGCACCATGTGAGCGCAAAAGATTGTGACGAAAATGCCTAAAATTTCGTTTTTTGAAGGCTCGAAAAAAGGTCTAATTCGACCGATTTTTTTTACTCAAACTTTAAAAAATGGCCCGAAATCGACGTGTCCGAAAATGGGAAAAAAAGGTCGGCATACTTAAGTATGATATCAGACGCACCATGTGAGCGCAAAAGATTGTTCAAAAATGCCTAAAATGTCGTTTTTTGAAGGCTCGAAAAAAGTCTAATTCGACCGATTTTTTTTACTCAAACTTAAAAAAATTTGCCCGAAATCGACGTGTCCCAAAATGGAAAAAAAGGTCGGCATACTTAAGTATGATATCAGACGCACCATGTGAGCGCAAAAGATTGTTCAAAAATGCCTAAAATGTCGTTTTTTGAAGGCTCGAAAAAAGGTCTAATTCGACCGATTTTTTTACTCAAACTTTAAAAAATGGCCCGAAATCGACGTGTCCGAAAATGTAAAAAAAGGTCGGCATACTTAAGTATGATATCAGACGCACCATGTGAGCGCAAAAGATTGTTACGAAAATGCCGAAAATGTCGTTTTTTGAAGGCTCGAAAAAAGGTCTAATTCGACCGATTTTTTTTAATCAAACTTTAAAAAATGGCCCGAAATCGACGTGTCCGAAAATGGAAAAAAAGGTCGGCATACTTAAGTATGATATCAGACGCACCATGTGAGCGCAAAAGATTGTTACGAAAATGCCTAAAATGTCGTTTTTTGAAGGCTCGAAAAAAGTCTAATTCGACCGATTTTTTTTTATCAAACTTTAAAAAATGGCCCGAAATCGACGTGTCCTAAAATGGAAAAAAAGGTCGGCATACTTAAGTATGATATCAGACGCACCATGTGAGCGCAAAAGATTGTTCAAAAATGCCTAAAATGTCGTTTTTTGAAGGCTCGAAAAAAGGTCTAATACGACCGATTTTTTTTACTCAAACTTTAAAAAATGGCCCGAAATCGACGTGTCCCAAAATGGAAAAAAAGGTCGGCATACTTAAGTATGATATCAGACGCACCATGTGAGCGCAAAAGATTGTTCAAAAATGCCTAAAATGTCGTTTTTTGAAGGCTCGAAAAAAGGTCTAATTCGACCGATTTTTTTTACTCAAACTTTAAAAAATGGCCCGAAATCGACGTGTCCGAAAATGGGAAAAAAGGTTGGCATACTTAAGTATGATATCAGACGCACCATGTGAGCGCAAAAGATTGTGACGAAAATGCCTAAAATGTCGTTTTTTGAAGGCTCGAAAAAAGGTCTAATTCGACCGATTTTTTTTACTCAAACTTTAAAAAATGGCCCGAAATCGACGTGTCCGAAAATGGGAAAAAAGGTTGGCATACTTAAGTATGATATCAGACGCACCATGTGAGCGCAAAAGATTGTGACGAAAATGCCTAAAATGTCGTTTTTTGAAGGCTCGAAAAAAGGTCTAATTCAACCTAATTTTTTTACTCAAACTTTAAAAAATGGCCCGAAATCGACGTGTCCGAAAATGGAAAAAAAGGTCGGCATACTTAAGTATGATATCAGACGCACCATGTGAGCGCAAAAGATTGTTCAAAAATGCCTAAAATGTCGTTTTTTGAAGGCTCGAAAAAAGGTCTAATACGACCGATTTTTTTTACTCAAACTTTAAAAAATGGCCCGAAATCGACGTGTCCGAAAATGGAAAAAAAGTCGGCATACTTAAGTATGATATCAGACGCACCATGTGAGCGCAAAAGATTGTGACGAAAATGCCTAAAATTTCGTTTTTTGAAGGCTCGAAAAAAGGTCTAATTCGACCGATTTTTTTTACTCAAACTTTAAAAAATGGCCCGAAATCGACGTGTCCCAAAATGGAAAAAAAGGTCGGCATACTTAAGTATGATATCAGACGCACCATGTGAGCGCAAAAGATTGTGACGAAAATGCCTAAAATTTCGTTTTTTGAAGGCTCGAAAAAAGGTCTAATTTGACCGATTTTTTTTACTCAAACTTTAAAAAATGGCCCGAAATCGACGTGTCCGAAAATGGGAAAAAAAGGTCGGCATACTTAAGTATGATATCAGACGCACCATGTGAGCGCAAAAGATTGTTCAAAAATGCCTAAAATGGCGTTTTTTGAAGGCTCGAAAAAAGGTCTAATTCGACCGATTTTTTTTACTCAAACTTTAAAAAATGGCCCGAAATCGACGTGTCCGAAAATGGGAAAAAAAGGTCGGCATACTTAAGTATGATATCAGACGCACCATGTGAGCGCAAAAGATTGTTCAAAAATGCCTAAAATGGCGTTTTTTGAAGGCTCGAAAAAAGGTCTAATTCGACCGATTTTTTTTACTCAAACTCTATAAAATGGCCCGAAATCGACGTGTCCGAAAATGGGAAAAAAAGGTCGGCATACTTAAGTATGATATCAGACGCACCATGTGAGCGCAAAAGATTGTGACGAAAATGCCTAAAATGTCGTTGTTTGAAGGCTTGAAAAAAGGTCTTATTCAACCTATTTTTTTTACTCAAACTTTAAAAAATGGCCCGAAATCGACGTGTCCGAAAATGGAAAAAAAGGTCGGCATACTTAAGTATGATATCAGACGCACCATGTGAGCGCAAAAGATTGTTCAAAAATGCCTAAAATGTCGTTTTTTGAAGGCTCGAAAAAAGGTCTAATACGACCGATTTTTTTTACTCAAACTTTAAAAAATGGCCCGAAATCGACGTGTCCCAAAATGGAAAAAAAGGTCGGCATACTTAAGTATGATATCAGACGCACCATGTGAGCGCAAAAGATTGTTCAAAAATGCCTAAAATGTCGTTTTTTGAAGGCTTGAAAAAAGGTCTAATACGACCGATTTTTTTTACTCAAACTTTAAAAAATGGCCCGAAATCGACGTGTCCGAAAATGTAAAAAAAGGTCGGCATACTTAAGTATGATATCAGACGCACCACGTGAGCGCAAAAGATTGTTCAAAAATGCCTAAAATGTCGTTTTTTGAAGGCTCGAAAAAAGGTCTAATTCGACCTATTTTTTTTACTCAAACTTTGAAAAATGGCCCGAAATCGACGTGTCCGAAAATGGAAAAAAAGGTCGGCATACTTAAGTATGATATCAGACGCACCATGTGAGCGCAAAAGATTGTTCAAAAATGCCTAAAATGTCGTTTTTTGAAGGCTCGAAAAAAGGTCTAATTCGACCGATTTTTTTTACTCAAACTTTAAAAAATGGCCCGAAATCGACGTGTCCGAAAATGTAAAAAAAGGTCGGTATACTTAAGTATGATATCAGACGCACCATGTGAGCGCAAAAGATTGTTCAAAAATGCCTAAAATGTCGTTTTTTGAAGGCTCGAAAAAAGGTCTAATACGACCGATTTTTTTTACTCAAACTTTAAAAAATGGCCCGAAATCGACGTGTCCCAAAATGGAAAAAAAGGTCGGCATACTTAAGTATGATATCAGACGCACCATGTGAGCGCAAAAGATTGTGACGAAAATGCCTAAAATTTCGTTTTTTGAAGGCTCGAAAAAAGGTCTAATTCGACCGATTTTTTTTACTCAAACTTTAAAAAATGGCCCGAAATCGACGTGTCCCAAAATGTAAAAAAAGGTCGGTATACTTAAGTATGATATCAGACGCACCATGTGAGCGCAAAAGATTGTTCAAAAATGCCTAAAATGTCGTTTTTTGAAGGCTCGAAAAAAGGTCTAATACGACCGATTTTTTTTACTCAAACTTTAAAAAATGGCCCGAAATCGACGTGTCCGAAAATGTAAAAAAAGGTTGGCATACTTAAGTATGATATCAGACGCACCATGTGAGCGCAAAAGATTGTTCAAAAATGCCTAAAATGTCGTTTTTTGAAGGCTCGAAAAAAGGTCTAATTCGACCGATTTTTTTTACTCAAACTTTAAAAAATGGCCCGAAATCGACGTGTCCGAAAATGGAAAAAAAGGTCGGCATACTTAAGTATGATATCAGACGCACCATGTGAGCGCAAAAGATTGTTCAAAAATGCCTAAAATGTCGTTTTTTGAAGGCTCGAAAAAAGGTCTAATACGACCGATTTTTTTTACTCAAACTTTAAAAAATGGCCCGAAATCGACGTGTCCCAAAATGGAAAAAATGGTCGGCATACTTAAGTATGATATCAGACGCACCATGTGAGCGCAAAAGATTGTTCAAAAATGCCTAAAATGTCGTTTTTTGAAGGCTCGAAAAAAGGTCTAATTCGACCTATTTTTTTTTACTCAAACTTTAAAAAATGGCCCGAAATCGACGCGTCCCAAAATGGAAAAAAAGGTCGGCATACTTAAGTATGATATCAGACGCACCATGTGAGCGCAAAAGATTGTTCAAAAATGCCTAAAATGTAGTTTTTTGAAGGCTCGAAAAAAGGTCTAATTCGACCGATTTTTTTTACTCAAACTTTAAAAAATGGCCCGAAATCGACGTGTCCCAAAATGGAAAAAAAGGTCGGCATACTTAAGTATGATATCAGACGCACCATTTGAGCGCAAAAGATTGTTCAAAAATGCCTAAAATGTCGTTTTTTGAAGGCTCGAAAAAAGGTCTAATTCGACCTATTTTTTTTACTCAAACTTTAAAAAATGGCCCGAAATCGACGTGTCCCAAAATGGAAAAAAAGGTCGGCATACTTAAGTATGATATCAGACGCACCATGTGAGCGCAAAAGATTGTTCAAAAGTGCCTAAAATGTCGTTTTTTGAAGGCTCGAAAAAAGGTCTAATTCGACCGATTTTTTTTACTCAAACTTTAAAAAATGGCCCGAAATCGACGTGTCCGAAAATGGGAAAAAAAGGTCGGCATACTTAAGTATGATATCAGACGCACCATGTGAGCGCAAAAGATTGTTCAAAAATGCCTAAAATGTCGTTTTTTGAAGGCTCGAAAAAAGTCTAATTCGACCGATTTTTTTTAATCAAACTTTAAAAAATGGCCCGAAATCGACGTGTCCGAAAATGTAAAAAAAGGTCGGCATACTTAAGTATGATATCAGACGCACAATGTGAGCGCAAAAGATTGTTCAAAAATGCCTAAAATGTCGTTTTTTGAAGGCTCGAAAAAAGGTCTAATTCGACTGATTTTTTTTACTCAAACTGTAAAAAATGGCCCGAAATCGACGTGTCCGAAAATGGAAAAAAAGGTCGGCATACTTAAGTATGATATCAGACGCACCATGTGAGCGCAAAAGATTGTTCAAAAATGCCTAAAATGTCGTTTTTTGAAGGCTCGAAAAAAGGTCTAATTCGACCGATTTTTTTTACTCAAACTTTAAAAAATGGCCCGAAATCGACGTGTCCGAAAATGGGAAAAAAAGGTCGGCATACTTAAGTATATCAGACGCACCATGTGAGCGCAAAAGATTGTTACGAAAATGCCTAAAATGTCGTTTTTTGAAGGCTCGAAAAAAGTCTAATTCGACCGATTTTTTTTACTCAAACTTTAAAAAATGGCCCGAAATCGACGTGTCCCAAAATGGAAAAAAAGGTCGGCATACTTAAGTATGATATCAGACGCACCATGTGAGCGCAAAAGATTGTTCAAAAATGCCTAAAATGTCGTTTTTTGAAGGCTCGAAAAAAGTCTAATTCGACCGATTTTTTTTACTCAAACTTAAAAAAATTTGCCCGAAATCGACGTGTCCCAAAATGGAAAAAAAGGTCGGCATACTTAAGTATGATATCAGACGCACCATGTGAGCGCAAAAGATTGTTCAAAAATGCCTAAAATGTAGTTTTTTGAAGGCTCGAAAAAAGGTCTAATTCGACCGATTTTTTTTACTCAAACTTTAAAAAATGGCCCGAAATCGACGTGTCCCAAAATGTAAAAAAAGGTCGGCATACTTAAGTATGATATCAGACGCACCATTTGAGCGCAAAAGATTGTTCAAAAATGCCTAAAATGTCGTTTTTTGAAGGCTCGAAAAAAGGTCTAATTCGACCTATTTTTTTTACTCAAACTTTAAAAAATGGCCCGAAATCGACGTGTCCCAAAATGGAAAAAAAGGTCGGCATACTTAAGTATGATATCAGACGCACCATGTGAGCGCAAAAGATTGTTCAAAAGTGCCTAAAATGTCGTTTTTTGAAGGCTCGAAAAAAGGTCTAATTCGACCGATTTTTTTTACTCAAACTTTAAAAAATGGCCCGAAATCGACGTGTCCGAAAATGGGAAAAAAAGGTCGGCATACTTAAGTATGATATCAGACGCACCATGTGAGCGCAAAAGATTGTGACGAAAATGCCTAAAATGTCGTTTTTTGAAGGCTCGAAAAAAGGTCTAATTCGACCGATTTTTTTTACTCAAACTTTAAAAAATGGCCCGAAATCGACGTGTCCGAAAATGGGAAAAAAAGGTCGGCATACTTAAGTATGATATCAGACGCACCATGTGAGCGCAAAAGATTGTTCAAAAATGCCTAAAATGTCGTTTTTTGAAGGCTCGAAAAAAGTCTAATTCGACCGATTTTTTTTAATCAAACTTTAAAAAATGGCCCGAAATCGACGTGTCCGAAAATGTAAAAAAAGGTCGGCATACTTAAGTATGATATCAGACGCACAATGTGAGCGCAAAAGATTGTTCAAAAATGCCTAAAATGTCGTTTTTTGAAGGCTCGAAAAAAGGTCTAATTCGACTGATTTTTTTTACTCAAACTTTAAAAAATGGCCCGAAATCGACGTGTCCGAAAATGGAAAAAAAGGTCGGCATACTTAAGTATGATATCAGACGCACCATGTGAGCGCAAAAGATTGTTCAAAAATGCCTAAAATGTCGTTTTTTGAAGGCTCGAAAAAAGGTCTAATTCGACCGATTTTTTTTACTCAAACTTTAAAAAATGGCCCGAAATCGACGTGTCCGAAAATGGGAAAAAAAGGTCGGCATACTTAAGTATATCAGACGCACCATGTGAGCGCAAAAGATTGTTACGAAAATGCCTAAAATGTCGTTTTTTGAAGGCTCGAAAAAAGTCTAATTCGACCGATTTTTTTTACTCAAACTTTAAAAAATGGCCCGAAATCGACGTGTCCCAAAATGGAAAAAAAGGTCGGCATACTTAAGTATGATATCAGACGCACCATGTGAGCGCAAAAGATTGTTCAAAAATGCCTAAAATGTCGTTTTTTGAAGGCTCGAAAAAAGTCTAATTCGACCGATTTTTTTTACTCAAACTTAAAAAAATTTGCCCGAAATCGACGTGTCCCAAAATGGAAAAAAAGGTCGGCATACTTAAGTATGATATCAGACGCACCATGTGAGCGCAAAAGATTGTTCAAAAATGCCTAAAATGTCGTTTTTTGAAGGCTCGAAAAAAGGTCTAATTCGACCGATTTTTTTTAATCAAACTTTAAAAAATGGCCCGAAATCGACGTGTCCCAAAATGGAAAAAAAGGTCGGCATACTTAAGTATGATATCAGACGCACCATGTGAGCGCAAAAGATTGTGACGAAAATGCCTAAAATTTCGTTTTTTGAAGGCTCGAAAAAAGGTCTAATTCGACCGATTTTTTTACTCAAACTTTAAAAAATGGCCCGAAATCGACGTGTCCGAAAATGTAAAAAAAGGTCGGCATACTTAAGTATGATATCAGACGCACCATGTGAGCGCAAAAGATTGTTACGAAAATGCCGAAAATGTCGTTTTTTGAAGGCTCGAAAAAAGTCTAATTCGACCGATTTTTTTTAATCAAACTTTAAAAAATGGCCCGAAAACGACGTGTCCCAAAATGGAAAAAAAAGGTCGGCATACTTAAGTATGATATCAGACGCACCATGTGAGCGCAAAAGATTGTTCAAAAATGCCTAAAATGTCGTTTTTTGAAAGCTCGAAAAAAGGTCTAATTCGACCGATTTTTTTTACTCAAACTTTAAAAAATGGCCCGAAATCGACGTGTCCGAAAATGGAAAAAAAGTTCGGCATACTTAAGTATGATATCAGACGCACCATGTGAGCGCAAAAGATTGTTCAAAAATGCCTAAAATGTCGTTTTTTGAAGGCTCGAAAAAAGGTCTAATTCGACCGATTTTTTTTACTCAAACTTTAAAAAATGGCCCGAAATCGACGTGTCCCAAAATGGAAAAAAAGGTCGGCATACTTAAGTATGATATCAGACGCACCATGTGAGCGCAAAAGATTGTTCAAAAATGCCTAAAATGTCGTTTTTTGAAGGCTCGAAAAAAGGTCTAATTCGACCGATTTTTTTTACTCAAACTTTAAAAAATTGCCCGAAAACGACGTGTCCCAAAATGGAAAAAAAAGGTCGGCATACTTAAGTATGATATCAGACGCACCATGTGAGCGCAAAAGATTGTGACGAAAATGCCTAAAATTTCGTTTTTTGAAGGCTCGAAAAAAGGTCTAATTCGACCGATTTTTTTTACTCAAACTTTAAAAAAATGGCCCGAAATCGACGTGTCCGAAAATGGGAAAAAAAGGTCGGCATACTTAAGTATGATATCAGACGCACCATGTGAGCGCAAAAGATTGTGACGAAAATGCCTAAAATGTCGTTTTTTGAAGGCTCGAAAAAAGGTCTAATTCGACCGATTTTTTTTACTCAAACTTTAAAAAATGGCCCGAAATCGACGTGTCCGAAAATGGGAAAAAAAGGTCGGCATACTTAAGTATGATATCAGACGCACCATGTGAGCGCAAAAGATTGTTCAAAAATGCCTAAAATGTCGTTTTTTGAAGGCTCGAAAAAAGTCTAATTCGACCGATTTTTTTTAATCAAACTTTAAAAAATGGCCCGAAATCGACGTGTCCGAAAATGGAAAAAAAGGTCGGCATACTTAAGTATGATATCAGACGCACAATGTGAGCGCAAAAGATTGTTCAAAAATGCCTAAAATGTCGTTTTTTGAAGGCTCGAAAAAAGGTCTAATTCGACTGATTTTTTTTACTCAAACTTTAAAAAATGGCCCGAAATCGACGTGTCCGAAAATGGAAAAAAAGGTCGGCATACTTAAGTATGATATCAGACGCACCATGTGAGCGCAAAAGATTGTTCAAAAATGCCTAAAATGTCGTTTTTTGAAGGCTCGAAAAAAGGTCTAATTCGACCGATTTTTTTTACTCAAACTTTAAAAAATGGCCCGAAATCGACGTGTCCGAAAATGGGAAAAAAAGGTCGGCATACTTAAGTATATCAGACGCACCATGTGAGCGCAAAAGATTGTTACGAAAATGCCTAAAATGTCGTTTTTTGAAGGCTCGAAAAAAGTCTAATTCGACCGATTTTTTTTACTCAAACTTTAAAAAATGGCCCGAAATCGACGTGTCCCAAAATGGAAAAAAAGGTCGGCATACTTAAGTATGATATCAGACGCACCATGTGAGCGCAAAAGATTGTTCAAAAATGCCTAAAATGTCGTTTTTTGAAGGCTCGAAAAAAGTCTAATTCGACCGATTTTTTTTACTCAAACTTAAAAAAATTTGCCCGAAATCGACGTGTCCCAAAATGGAAAAAAAGGTCGGCATACTTAAGTATGATATCAGACGCACCATGTGAGCGCAAAAGATTGTTCAAAAATGCCTAAAATGTCGTTTTTTGAAGGCTCGAAAAAAGGTCTAATTCGACCGATTTTTTTTAATCAAACTTTAAAAAATGGCCCGAAATCGACGTGTCCCAAAATGGAAAAAAAGGTCGGCATACTTAAGTATGATATCAGACGCACCATGTGAGCGCAAAAGATTGTGACGAAAATGCCTAAAATTTCGTTTTTTGAAGGCTCGAAAAAAGGTCTAATTCGACCGATTTTTTTACTCAAACTTTAAAAAATGGCCCGAAATCGACGTGTCCGAAAATGTAAAAAAAGGTCGGCATACTTAAGTATGATATCAGACGCACCATGTGAGCGCAAAAGATTGTTACGAAAATGCCGAAAATGTCGTTTTTTGAAGGCTCGAAAAAAGTCTAATTCGACCGATTTTTTTTAATCAAACTTTAAAAAATGGCCCGAAAACGACGTGTCCCAAAATGGAAAAAAAAGGTCGGCATACTTAAGTATGATATCAGACGCACCATGTGAGCGCAAAAGATTGTTCAAAAATGCCTAAAATGTCGTTTTTTGAAGGCTCGAAAAAAGGTCTAATTCGACCGATTTTTTTTACTCAAACTTTAAAAAATGGCCCGAAATCGACGTGTCCGAAAATGGAAAAAAAGTTCGGCATACTTAAGTATGATATCAGACGCACCATGTGAGCGCAAAAGATTGTTCAAAAATGCCTAAAATGTCGTTTTTTGAAGGCTCGAAAAAAGGTCTAATTCGACCGATTTTTTTTACTCAAACTTTAAAAAATGGCCCGAAATCGACGTGTCCCAAAATGGAAAAAAAGGTCGGCATACTTAAGTATGATATCAGACGCACCATGTGAGCGCAAAAGATTGTTCAAAAATGCCTAAAATGTCGTTTTTTGAAGGCTCGAAAAAAGGTCTAATTCGACCGATTTTTTTTACTCAAACTTTAAAAAATTGCCCGAAAACGACGTGTCCCAAAATGGAAAAAAAAGGTCGGCATACTTAAGTATGATATCAGACGCACCATGTGAGCGCAAAAGATTGTGACGAAAATGCCTAAAATTTCGTTTTTTGAAGGCTCGAAAAAAGGTCTAATTCGACCGATTTTTTTTACTCAAACTTTAAAAAAATGGCCCGAAATCGACGTGTCCGAAAATGTAAAAAAAGGTCGGCATACTTAAGTATGATATCAGACGCACCATGTGAGCGCAAAAGATTGTGACGAAAATGCCTAAAATGTAGTTTTTTGAAGGCTCGAAAAAAGGTCTAATACGACCGATTTTTTTTACTCAAACTTTAAAAAATGGCCCGAAATCGACGTGTCCCAAAATGGAAAAAAAGGTCGGCATACTTAAGTATGATATCAGACGCACCATGTGAGCGCAAAAGATTGTGACGAAAATGCCTAAAATTTCGTTTTTTGAAGGCTCGAAAAAAGGTCTAATTCGACCGATTTTTTTACTCAAACTTTAAAAAATGGCCCGAAATCGACGTGTCCGAAAATGTAAAAAAAGGTCGGCATACTTAAGTATGATATCAGACGCACCATGTGAGCGCAAAAGATTGTTACGAAAATGCCGAAAATGTCGTTTTTTGAAGGCTCGAAAAAAGTCTAATTCGACCGATTTTTTTTAATCAAACTTTAAAAAATGGCCCGAAAACGACGTGTCCCAAAATGGAAAAAAAAGGTCGGCATACTTAAGTATGATATCAGACGCACCATGTGAGCGCAAAAGATTGTTCAAAAATGCCTAAAATGTCGTTTTTTGAAGGCTCGAAAAAAGGTCTAATTCGACCGATTTTTTTTACTCAAACTTTAAAAAATGGCCCGAAATCGACGTGTCCGAAAATGGAAAAAAAGTTCGGCATACTTAAGTATGATATCAGACGCACCATGTGAGCGCAAAAGATTGTTCAAAAATGCCTAAAATGTCGTTTTTTGAAGGCTCGAAAAAAGGTCTAATTCGACCGATTTTTTTTACTCAAACTTTAAAAAATGGCCCGAAATCGACGTGTCCCAAAATGGAAAAAAAGGTCGGCATACTTAAGTATGATATCAGACGCACCATGTGAGCGCAAAAGATTGTTCAAAAATGCCTAAAATGTCGTTTTTTGAAGGCTCGAAAAAAGGTCTAATTCGACCGATTTTTTTTACTCAAACTTTAAAAAATTGCCCGAAAACGACGTGTCCCAAAATGGAAAAAAAAGGTCGGCATACTTAAGTATGATATCAGACGCACCATGTGAGCGCAAAAGATTGTGACGAAAATGCCTAAAATTTCGTTTTTTGAAGGCTCGAAAAAAGGTCTAATTCGACCGATTTTTTTTACTCAAACTTTAAAAAAATGGCCCGAAATCGACGTGTCCGAAAATGTAAAAAAAGGTCGGCATACTTAAGTATGATATCAGACGCACCATGTGAGCGCAAAAGATTGTGACGAAAATGCCTAAAATGTAGTTTTTTGAAGGCTCGAAAAAAGGTCTAATACGACCGATTTTTTTTACTCAAACTTTAAAAAATGGCCCGAAATCGACGTGTCCCAAAATGGAAAAAAAGGTCGGCATACTTAAGTATGATATCAGACGCACCATGTGAGCGCAAAAGATTGTTCAAAAATGCCTAAAATGTCGTTTTTTGAAGGCTCGAAAAAAGGTCTAATACGACCGATTTTTTTTACTCAAACTTTAAAAAATGGCCCGAAATCGACGTGTCCCAAAATGTAAAAAAAGGTCGGCATACTTAAGTATGATATCAGACGCACCACGTGAGCGCAAAAGATTGTGACGAAAATGCCTAAAATTTCGTTTTTTGAAGGCTCGAAAAAAGGTCTAATTCGACCGATTTTTTTTACTCAAACTTTAAAAAATGGCCCGAAATCGACGTGTCCGAAAATGTAAAAAAAGGTCGGCATACTTAAGTATGATATCAGACGCACCACGTGAGCGCAAAAGATTGTTCAAAAATGCCTAAAATGTCGTTTTTTGAAGGCTCGAAAAAAGGTCTAATTCGACCTATTTTTTTTACTCAAACTTTAAAAAATGGCCCGAAATCGACGTGTCCGAAAATGGAAAAAAAGGTCGGCATACTTAAGTATGATATCAGACGCACCATGTGAGCGCAAAAGATTGTTCAAAAATGCCTAAAATGTCGTTTTTTGAAAGCTCGAAAAAAGGTCTAATTCGACCGATTTTTTTTACTCAAACTTTAAAAAATGGCCCGAAATCGACGTGTCCGAAAATGTAAAAAAAGGTCGGTATACTTAAGTATGATATCAGATGCACCATGTGAGCGCAAAAGATTTATCAAAAATGCCTAAAATGTCGTTTTTTGAAGGCTCGAAAAAAGGTCTAATACGACCGATTTTTTTTACTCAAACTTTAAAAAATGGCCCGAAATCGACGTGTCCCAAAATGGAAAAAAAGGTCGGCATACTTAAGTATGATATCAGACGCACCATGTGAGCGCAAAAGATTGTGACGAAAATGCCTAAAATTTCGTTTTTTGAAGGCTCGAAAAAAGGTCTAATTCGACCGATTTTTTTTACTCAAACTTTAAAAAATGGCCCGAAATCGACGTGTCCCAAAATGTAAAAAAAGGTCGGCATACTTAAGTATGATATCAGACGCACCATGTGAGCGCAAAAGATTGTTCAAAAATGCCTAAAATGTCGTTTTTTGAAGGCTCGAAAAAAGGTCTAATACGACCGATTTTTTTTACTCAAACTTTAAAAAATGGCCCGAAATCGACGTGTCCCAAAATGGAAAAAAAGGTCGGCATACTTAAGAATGATATCAGACGCACCATGTGAGCGCAAAAGATTGTGACGAAAATGCCTAAAATTTCGTTTTTTGAAGGCTCGAAAAAAGGTCTAATTCGACCGATTTTTTTTACTCAAACTTTAAAAAATGGCCCGAAATCTACGTGTCCGAAAATGTAAAAAAAGGTCGGCATACTTAAGTATGATATCAGACGCACCATGTGAGCGCAAAAGATTGTGACGAAAATGCCTAAAATGTCGTTTTTTGAAGGCTCGAAAAAAGGTCTAATTCGACCGATTTTTTTTACTCAAACTTTAAAAAATGGCCCGAAATCGACGTGTCCGAAAATGTAAAAAAAGGTCGGCATACTTAAGTATGATATCAGACGCACCATGTGAGCGCAAAAGATTGTTCAAAAATGCCTAAAATGTCGTTTTTTGAAGGCTCGAAAAAAGGTCTAATTCGACTGATTTTTTTTACTCAAACTTTAAAAAATGGCCCGAAATCGACGTGTCCGAAAATGGAAAAAAAGGTCGGCATACTTAAGTATGATATCAGACGCACCATGTGAGCGCAAAAGATTGTTCAAAAATGCCTAAAATGTCGTTTTTTGAAGGCTCGAAAAAAGGTCTAATACGACCGATTTTTTTTACTCAAACTTTAAAAAATGGCCCGAAATCGACGTGTCCCAAAATGGAAAAAATGGTCGGCATACTTAAGTATGATATCAGACGCACCATGTGAGCGCAAAAGATTGTTCAAAAATGCCTAAAATGTCGTTTTTTGAAGGCTCGAAAAAAGGTCTAATTCGACCTATTTTATTTTACTCAAACTTTAAAAAATGGCCCGAAATCGACGCGTCCCAAAATGGAAAAAAAGGTCGGCATACTTAAGTATGATATCAGACGCACCATGTGAGCGCAAAAGATTGTTCAAAAATGCCTAAAATGTCATTTTTTGAAGGCTCGAAAAAAGGTCTAATTCGACCGATTTTTTTTACTCAAACTTTAAAAAATGGCCCGAAATCGACGCGTCCCAAAATGGAAAAAAAGGTCGGCATACTTAAGTATGATATCAGACGCACCATGTGAGCGCAAAAGATTGTTCAAAAATGCCTAAAATGTAGTTTTTTGAAGGCTCGAAAAAAGGTCTAATTCGACCTATTTTTTTTACTCAAACTTTAAAAAATGGCCCGAAATCGACGTGTCCCAAAATGGAAAAAAAGGTTGGCATACTTAAGTATGATATCAGACGCACCATGTGAGCGCAAAAGATTGTGACGAAAATTCCTAAAATGTCGTTTTTTGAAGGCTCGAAAAAAGGTCTAATTCGACCGATTTTTTTTACTCAAACTTTAAAAAATGGCCCGAAATCGACGTGTCCGAAAATGGGAAAAAAAGGTCGGCATACTTAAGTATGATATCAGACGCACCATGTGAGCGCAAAAGATTGTTCAAAAATGCCTAAAATGTCGTTTTTTGAAGGCTCGAAAAAAGGTCTAATTCGACCGATTTTTTTTACTCAAACTTTAAAAAATGGCCCGAAATCGACGTGTCCCAAAATGGAAAAAAAGGTCGGCATACTTAAGTATGATATCAGACGCACCATGTGAGCGCAAAAGATTGTTCAAAAATGCCTAAAATGTTGTTTTTTGAAGGCTCGAAAAAAGTCTAATTCGACCGATTTTTTTTACTCAAACTTAAAAAAATTTGCCCGAAATCGACGTGTCCCAAAATGGAAAAAAAGGTCGGCATACTTAAGTATGATATCAGACGCACCATGTGAGCGCAAAAGATTGTTCAAAAATGCCTAAAATGTCGTTTTTTGAAGGCTCGAAAAAAGGTCTAATTCGACCGATTTTTTTACTCAAACTTTAAAAAATGGCCCGAAATCGACGTGTCCGAAAATGTAAAAAAAGGTCGGCATACTTAAGTATGATATCAGACGCACCATGTGAGCGCAAAAGATTGTTACGAAAATGCCTAAAATGTCGTTTTTTGAAGGCTCGAAAAAAGGTCTAATTCGACCGATTTTTTTTACTCAAACTTTAAAAAATGGCCCGAAATCGACGTGTCCGAAAATGGGAAAAAAGGTTGGCATACTTAAGTATGATATCAGACGCACCATGTGAGCGCAAAAGATTGTTCAAAAATGCCTAAAATGTCGTTTTTTGAAGGCTCGAAAAAAGGTCTAATTCGACCGATTTTTTTACTCAAACTTTAAAAAATGGCCCGAAATCGACGTGTCCGAAAATGTAAAAAAAGGTCGGCATACTTAAGTATGATATCAGACGCACCATGTGAGCGCAAAAGATTGTTACGAAAATGCCGAAAATGTCGTTTTTTGAAGGCTCGAAGAAGGTCTAATTCGACCGATTTTTTTTACTCAAACTTTAAAAAATGGCCCGAAATCGACGTGTCCCAAAATGGAAAAAAAGGTCGGCATACTTAAGTATGATATCAGACGCACCATGTGAGCGCAAAAGATTGTTCAAAAATGCCTAAAATGTCGTTTTTTGAAGGCTCGAAAAAAGGTCTAATTCGACCGATTTTTTTTACTCAAACTTTAAAAAATGGCCCGAAATCGACGTGTCCGAAAATGGGAAAAAAGGTTGGCATACTTAAGTATGATATCAGACGCACCATGTGAGCGCAAAAGATTGTGACGAAAATGCCTAAAATGTCGTTTTTTGAAGGCTCGAAAAAAGGTCTAATTCGACCGATTTTTTTTACTCAAACTTTAAAAAATGGCCCGAAATCGACGTGTCCGAAAATGGGAAAAAAGGTTGGCATACTTAAGTATGATATCAGACGCACCATGTGAGCGCAAAAGATTGTGACGAAAATGCCTAAAATGTCGTTTTTTGAAGGCTCGAAAAAAGGTCTAATTCAACCTAATTTTTTTACTCAAACTTTAAAAAATGGCCCGAAATCGACGTGTCCGAAAATGGAAAAAAAGGTCGGCATACTTAAGTATGATATCAGACGCACCATGTGAGCGCAAAAGATTGTTCAAAAATGCCTAAAATGTCGTTTTTTGAAGGCTCGAAAAAAGGTCTAATACGACCGATTTTTTTTACTCAAACTTTAAAAAATGGCCCGAAATCGACGTGTCCGAAAATGGAAAAAAAGTCGGCATACTTAAGTATGATATCAGACGCACCATGTGAGCGCAAAAGATTGTGACGAAAATGCCTAAAATTTCGTTTTTTGAAGGCTCGAAAAAAGGTCTAATACGACCGATTTTTTTTACTCAAACTTTAAAAAATGGCCCGAAATCGACGTGTCCGAAAATGGAAAAAAAGTCGGCATACTTAAGTATGATATCAGACGCACCATGTGAGCGCAAAAGATTGTGACGAAAATGCCTAAAATGTCGTTTTTTGAAGGCTCGAAAAAAGGTCTAATTCGACCGATTTTTTTTACTCAAACTTTAAAAAATGGCCCGAAATCGACGTGTCCCAAAATGGAAAAAAAGGTCGGCATACTTAAGTATGATATCAGACGCACCATGTGAGCGCAAAAGATTGTTCAAAAATGCCTAAAATGTCGTTTTTTGAAGGCTCGAAAAAAGGTCTAATACGACCGATTTTTTTTACTCAAACTTTAAAAAATGGCCCGAAATCGACGTGTCCCAAAATGGAAAAAAAGGTCGGCATACTTAAGAATGATATCAGACGCACCATGTGAGCGCAAAAGATTGTGACGAAAATGCCTAAAATTTCGTTTTTTGAAGGCTCGAAAAAAGGTCTAATTCGACCGATTTTTTTTACTCAAACTTTAAAAAATGGCCCGAAATCTACGTGTCCCAAAATGTAAAAAAAGGTCGGCATACTTAAGTATGATATCAGACGCACCATGTGAGCGCAAAAGATTGTTCAAAAATGCCTAAAATGTCGTTTTTTGAAGGCTCGAAAAAAGGTCTAATACGACCGATTTTTTTTACTCAAACTTTAGAAAATGGCCCGAAATCGACGTGTCCCAAAATGGAAAAAAAGGTCGGCATACTTAAGAATGATATCAGACGCACCATGTGAGCGCAAAAGATTGTGACGAAAATGCCTAAAATTTCGTTTTTTGAAGGCTCGAAAAAAGGTCTAATTCGACCGATTTTTTTTACTCAAACTTTAAAAAATGGCCCGAAATCTACGTGTCCCAAAATGTAAAAAAAGGTCGGCATACTTAAGTATGATATCAGACGCACCATGTGAGCGCAAAAGATTGTGACGAAAATGCCTAAAATGTCGTTTTTTGAAGGCTCGAAAAAAGGTCTAATTCGACCGATTTTTTTTACTCAAACTTTAAAAAATGGCCCGAAATCGACGTGTCCGAAAATGTAAAAAAAGGTCGGCATACTTAAGTATGATATCAGACGCACCATGTGAGCGCAAAAGATTGTTCAAAAATGCCTAAAATGTCGTTTTTTGAAGGCTCGAAAAAAGGTCTAATTCGACCGATTTTTTTTACTCAAACTTTAAAAAATGGCCCGAAATCGACGTGTCCGAAAATGGAAAAAAAGGTCGGCATACTTAAGTATGATATCAGACGCACCATGTGAGCGCAAAAGATTGTTCAAAAATGCCTAAAATGTCGTTTTTTGAAGGCTCGAAAAAAGGTCTAATACGACCGATTTTTTTTACTCAAACTTTAAAAAATGGCCCGAAATCGACGTGTCCCAAAATGGAAAAAATGGTCGGCATACTTAAGTATGATATCAGACGCACCATGTGAGCGCAAAAGATTGTTCAAAAATGCCTAAAATGTCGTTTTTTGAAGGCTCGAAAAAAGGTCTAATTCGACCTATTTTATTTTACTCAAACTTTAAAAAATGGCCCGAAATCGACGCGTCCCAAAATGGAAAAAAAGGTCGGCATACTTAAGTATGATATCAGACGCACCATGTGAGCGCAAAAGATTGTTCAAAAATGCCTAAAATGTAGTTTTTTGAAGGCTCGAAAAAAGGTCTAATTCGACCTATTTTTTTTACTCAAACTTTAAAAAATGGCCCGAAATCGACGTGTCCCAAAATGGAAAAAAAGGTCGGCATACTTAAGTATGATATCAGACGCACCATGTGAGCGCAAAAGATTGTGACGAAAATGCCTAAAATGTCGTTTTTTGAAGGCTCGAAAAAAGGTCTAATTCGACCGATTTTTTTTACTCAAACTTTAAAAAATGGCCCGAAATCGACGTGTCCGAAAATGGGAAAAAAAGGTCGGCATACTTAAGTATGATATCAGACGCACCATGTGAGCGCAAAAGATTGTTCAAAAATGCCTAAAATGTCGTTTTTTGAAGGCTCGAAAAAAGTCTAATTCGACCGATTTTTTTTACTCAAACTTTAAAAAATGGCCCGAAATCGACGTGTCCGAAAATGGAAAAAAAGGTCGGCATACTTAAGTATGATATCAGACGCACCATGTGAGCGCAAAAGATTGTTCAAAAATGCCTAAAATGTCGTTTTTTGAAGGCTCGAAAAAAGGTCTAATTCGACCGATTTTTTTTACTCAAACTTTAAAAAATGGCCCGAAATCGACGTGTCCCAAAATGGAAAAAAAGGTCGGCATACTTAAGTATGATATCAGACGCACCATGTGAGCGCAAAAGATTGTTCAAAAATGCCTAAAATGTCGTTTTTTGAAGGCTCGAAAAAAGTCTAATTCGACCGATTTTTTTTACTCAAACTTAAAAAAATTTGCCCGAAATCGACGTGTCCCAAAATGGAAAAAAAGGTCGGCATACTTAAGTATGATATCAGACGCACCATGTGAGCGCAAAAGATTGTTCAAAAATGCCTAAAATGTCGTTTTTTGAAGGCTCGAAAAAAGGTCTAATTCGACCGATTTTTTTACTCAAACTTTAAAAAATGGCCCGAAATCGACGTGTCCGAAAATGTAAAAAAAGGTCGGCATACTTAAGTATGATATCAGACGCACCATGTGAGCGCAAAAGATTGTTACGAAAATGCCTAAAATGTCGTTTTTTGAAGGCTCGAAAAAAGTCTAATTCGACCGATTTTTTTTTATCAAACTTTAAAAAATGGCCCGAAATCGACGTGTCCTAAAATGGAAAAAAAGGTCGGCATACTTAAGTATGATATCAGACGCACCATGTGAGCGCAAAAGATTGTTCAAAAATGCCTAAAATGTCGTTTTTTGAAGGCTCGAAAAAAGGTCTAATACGACCGATTTTTTTTACTCAAACTTTAAAAAATGGCCCGAAATCGACGTGTCCCAAAATGGAAAAAAAGGTCGGCATACTTAAGTATGATATCAGACGCACCATGTGAGCGCAAAAGATTGTTCAAAAATGCCTAAAATGTCGTTTTTTGAAGGCTCGAAAAAAGGTCTAATTCGACCGATTTTTTTTACTCAAACTTTAAAAAATGGCCCGAAATCGACGTGTCCGAAAATGGGAAAAAAGGTTGGCATACTTAAGTATGATATCAGACGCACCATGTGAGCGCAAAAGATTGTGACGAAAATGCCTAAAATGTCGTTTTTTGAAGGCTCGAAAAAAGGTCTAATTCGACCGATTTTTTTTACTCAAACTTTAAAAAATGGCCCGAAATCGACGTGTCCGAAAATGGGAAAAAAGGTTGGCATACTTAAGTATGATATCAGACGCACCATGTGAGCGCAAAAGATTGTGACGAAAATGCCTAAAATGTCGTTTTTTGAAGGCTCGAAAAAAGGTCTAATTCAACCTAATTTTTTTACTCAAACTTTAAAAAATGGCCCGAAATCGACGTGTCCGAAAATGGAAAAAAAGGTCGGCATACTTAAGTATGATATCAGACGCACCATGTGAGCGCAAAAGATTGTTCAAAAATGCCTAAAATGTCGTTTTTTGAAGGCTCGAAAAAAGGTCTAATACGACCGATTTTTTTTACTCAAACTTTAAAAAATGGCCCGAAATCGACGTGTCCGAAAATGGAAAAAAAGTCGGCATACTTAAGTATGATATCAGACGCACCATGTGAGCGCAAAAGATTGTGACGAAAATGCCTAAAATTTCGTTTTTTGAAGGCTCGAAAAAAGGTCTAATTCGACCGATTTTTTTTACTCAAACTTTAAAAAATGGCCCGAAATCGACGTGTCCCAAAATGGAAAAAAAGGTCGGCATACTTAAGTATGATATCAGACGCACCATGTGAGCGCAAAAGATTGTGACGAAAATGCCTAAAATTTCGTTTTTTGAAGGCTCGAAAAAAGGTCTAATTCGACCGATTTTTTTTACTCAAACTTTAAAAAATGGCCCGAAATCGACGTGTCCGAAAATGGGAAAAAAAGGTCGGCATACTTAAGTATGATATCAGACGCACCATGTGAGCGCAAAAGATTGTTCAAAAATGCCTAAAATGTCGTTTTTTGAAGGCTCGAAAAAAGTCTAATTCGACCGATTTTTTTTACTCAAACTTAAAAAAATTTGCCCGAAATCGACGTGTCCCAAAATGGAAAAAAAGGTCGGCATACTTAAGTATGATATCAGACGCACCATGTGAGCGCAAAAGATTGTTCAAAAATGCCTAAAATGTCGTTTTTTGAAGGCTCGAAAAAAGGTCTAATTCGACCGATTTTTTTACTCAAACTTTAAAAAATGGCCCGAAATCGACGTGTCCGAAAATGTAAAAAAAGGTCGGCATACTTAAGTATGATATCAGACGCACCATGTGAGCGCAAAAGATTGTTACGAAAATGCCGAAAATGTCGTTTTTTGAAGGCTCGAAAAAAGGTCTAATTCGACCGATTTTTTTTAATCAAACTTTAAAAAATGGCCCGAAATCGACGTGTCCGAAAATGGAAAAAAAGGTCGGCATACTTAAGTATGATATCAGACGCACCATGTGAGCGCAAAAGATTGTTACGAAAATGCCTAAAATGTCGTTTTTTGAAGGCTCGAAAAAAGTCTAATTCGACCGATTTTTTTTTATCAAACTTTAAAAAATGGCCCGAAATCGACGTGTCCTAAAATGGAAAAAAAGGTCGGCATACTTAAGTATGATATCAGACGCACCATGTGAGCGCAAAAGATTGTTCAAAAATGCCTAAAATGTCGTTTTTTGAAGGCTCGAAAAAAGGTCTAATACGACCGATTTTTTTTACTCAAACTTTAAAAAATGGCCCGAAATCGACGTGTCCCAAAATGGAAAAAAAGGTCGGCATACTTAAGTATGATATCAGACGCACCATGTGAGCGCAAAAGATTGTTCAAAAATGCCTAAAATGTCGTTTTTTGAAGGCTCGAAAAAAGGTCTAATTCGACCGATTTTTTTTACTCAAACTTTAAAAAATGGCCCGAAATCGACGTGTCCGAAAATGGGAAAAAAGGTTGGCATACTTAAGTATGATATCAGACGCACCATGTGAGCGCAAAAGATTGTGACGAAAATGCCTAAAATGTCGTTTTTTGAAGGCTCGAAAAAAGGTCTAATTCAACCTAATTTTTTTACTCAAACTTTAAAAAATGGCCCGAAATCGACGTGTCCGAAAATGGAAAAAAAGGTCGGCATACTTAAGTATGATATCAGACGCACCATGTGAGCGCAAAAGATTGTTCAAAAATGCCTAAAATGTCGTTTTTTGAAGGCTCGAAAAAAGGTCTAATACGACCGATTTTTTTTACTCAAACTTTAAAAAATGGCCCGAAATCGACGTGTCCGAAAATGGAAAAAAAGTCGGCATACTTAAGTATGATATCAGACGCACCATGTGAGCGCAAAAGATTGTGACGAAAATGCCTAAAATTTCGTTTTTTGAAGGCTCGAAAAAAGGTCTAATTCGACCGATTTTTTTTACTCAAACTTTAAAAAATGGCCCGAAATCGACGTGTCCCAAAATGGAAAAAAAGGTCGGCATACTTAAGTATGATATCAGACGCACCATGTGAGCGCAAAAGATTGTGACGAAAATGCCTAAAATTTCGTTTTTTGAAGGCTCGAAAAAAGGTCTAATTTGACCGATTTTTTTTACTCAAACTTTAAAAAATGGCCCGAAATCGACGTGTCCGAAAATGGGAAAAAAAGGTCGGCATACTTAAGTATGATATCAGACGCACCATGTGAGCGCAAAAGATTGTTCAAAAATGCCTAAAATGGCGTTTTTTGAAGGCTCGAAAAAAGGTCTAATTCGACCGATTTTTTTTACTCAAACTTTAAAAAATGGCCCGAAATCGACGTGTCCGAAAATGGGAAAAAAAGGTCGGCATACTTAAGTATGATATCAGACGCACCATGTGAGCGCAAAAGATTGTTCAAAAATGCCTAAAATGGCGTTTTTTGAAGGCTCGAAAAAAGGTCTAATTCGACCGATTTTTTTTACTCAAACTCTAAAAAATGGCCCGAAATCGACGTGTCCGAAAATGGGAAAAAAAGGTCGGCATACTTAAGTATGATATCAGACGCACCATGTGAGCGCAAAAGATTGTGACGAAAATGCCTAAAATGTCGTTGTTTGAAGGCTTGAAAAAAGGTCTTATTCAACCTATTTTTTTTACTCAAACTTTAAAAAATGGCCCGAAATCGACGTGTCCGAAAATGGAAAAAAAGGTCGGCATACTTAAGTATGATATCAGACGCACCATGTGAGCGCAAAAGATTGTTCAAAAATGCCTAAAATGTCGTTTTTTGAAGGCTCGAAAAAAGGTCTAATACGACCGATTTTTTTTACTCAAACTTTAAAAAATGGCCCGAAATCGACGTGTCCCAAAATGGAAAAAAAGGTCGGCATACTTAAGTATGATATCAGACGCACCATGTGAGCGCAAAAGATTGTTCAAAAATGCCTAAAATGTCGTTTTTTGAAGGCTTGAAAAAAGGTCTAATACGACCGATTTTTTTTACTCAAACTTTAAAAAATGGCCCGAAATCGACGTGTCCGAAAATGTAAAAAAAGGTCGGCATACTTAAGTATGATATCAGACGCACCACGTGAGCGCAAAAGATTGTTCAAAAATGCCTAAAATGTCGTTTTTTGAAGGCTCGAAAAAAGGTCTAATTCGACCTATTTTTTTTACTCAAACTTTGAAAAATGGCCCGAAATCGACGTGTCCGAAAATGGAAAAAAAGGTCGGCATACTTAAGTATGATATCAGACGCACCATGTGAGCGCAAAAGATTGTTCAAAAATACCTAAAATGAAGTTTTTTGAAGGCTCGAAAAAAGGTCTAATTCGACCGATTTTTTTTACTCAAACTTTAAAAAATGGCCCGAAATCGACGTGTCCGAAAATGTAAAAAAAGGTCGGTATACTTAAGTATGATATCAGACGCACCATGTGAGCGCAAAAGATTGTTCAAAAATGCCTAAAATGGCGTTTTTTGAAGGCTCGAAAAAAGGTCTAATTCGACCGATTTTTTTTACTCAAACTTTAAAAAATGGCCCGAAATCGACGTGTCCGAAAATGGGAAAAAAAGGTCGGCATACTTAAGTATGATATCAGACGCACCATGTGAGCGCAAAAGATTGTTCAAAAATGCCTAAAATGGCGTTTTTTGAAGGCTCGAAAAAAGGTCTAATTCGACCGATTTTTTTTACTCAAACTCTAAAAAATGGCCCGAAATCGACGTGTCCGAAAATGGGAAAAAAAGGTCGGCATACTTAAGTATGATATCAGACGCACCATGTGAGCGCAAAAGATTGTGACGAAAATGCCTAAAATGTCGTTGTTTGAAGGCTTGAAAAAAGGTCTTATTCAACCTATTTTTTTTACTCAAACTTTAAAAAATGGCCCGAAATCGACGTGTCCGAAAATGGAAAAAAAGGTCGGCATACTTAAGTATGATATCAGACGCACCATGTGAGCGCAAAAGATTGTTCAAAAATGCCTAAAATGTCGTTTTTTGAAGGCTCGAAAAAAGGTCTAATACGACCGATTTTTTTTACTCAAACTTTAAAAAATGGCCCGAAATCGACGTGTCCCAAAATGGAAAAAAAGGTCGGCATACTTAAGTATGATATCAGACGCACCATGTGAGCGCAAAAGATTGTTCAAAAATGCCTAAAATGTCGTTTTTTGAAGGCTTGAAAAAAGGTCTAATACGACCGATTTTTTTTACTCAAACTTTAAAAAATGGCCCGAAATCGACGTGTCCGAAAATGTAAAAAAAGGTCGGCATACTTAAGTATGATATCAGACGCACCACGTGAGCGCAAAAGATTGTTCAAAAATGCCTAAAATGTCGTTTTTTGAAGGCTCGAAAAAAGGTCTAATTCGACCTATTTTTTTTACTCAAACTTTGAAAAATGGCCCGAAATCGACGTGTCCGAAAATGGAAAAAAAGGTCGGCATACTTAAGTATGATATCAGACGCACCATGTGAGCGCAAAAGATTGTTCAAAAATGCCTAAAATGTAGTTTTTTGAAGGCTCGAAAAAAGGTCTAATTCGACCGATTTTTTTTACTCAAACTTTAAAAAATGGCCCGAAATCGACGTGTCCGAAAATGTAAAAAAAGGTCGGTATACTTAAGTATGATATCAGACGCACCATGTGAGCGCAAAAGATTGTTCAAAAATGCCTAAAATGTCGTTTTTTGAAGGCTCGAAAAAAGGTCTAATACGACCGATTTTTTTTACTCAAACTTTAAAAAATGGCCCGAAATCGACGTGTCCCAAAATGGAAAAAAAGGTCGGCATACTTAAGTATGATATCAGACGCACCATGTGAGCGCAAAAGATTGTGACGAAAATGCCTAAAATTTCGTTTTTTGAAGGCTCGAAAAAAGGTCTAATTCGACCGATTTTTTTTACTCAAACTTTAAAAAATGGCCCGAAATCGACGTGTCCCAAAATGTAAAAAAAGGTCGGTATACTTAAGTATGATATCAGACGCACCATGTGAGCGCAAAAGATTGTTCAAAAATGCCTAAAATGGCGTTTTTTGAAGGCTCGAAAAAAGGTCTAATTCGACCGATTTTTTTTACTCAAACTTTAAAAAATGGCCCGAAATCGACGTGTCCGAAAATGGGAAAAAAAGGTCGGCATACTTAAGTATGATATCAGACGCACCATGTGAGCGCAAAAGATTGTTCAAAAATGCCTAAAATGGCGTTTTTTGAAGGCTCGAAAAAAGGTCTAATTCGACCGATTTTTTTTACTCAAACTCTAAAAAATGGCCCGAAATCGACGTGTCCGAAAATGGGAAAAAAAGGTCGGCATACTTAAGTATGATATCAGACGCACCATGTGAGCGCAAAAGATTGTGACGAAAATGCCTAAAATGTCGTTGTTTGAAGGCTTGAAAAAAGGTCTTATTCAACCTATTTTTTTTACTCAAACTTTAAAAAATGGCCCGAAATCGACGTGTCCGAAAATGGAAAAAAAGGTCGGCATACTTAAGTATGATATCAGACGCACCATGTGAGCGCAAAAGATTGTTCAAAAATGCCTAAAATGTCGTTTTTTGAAGGCTCGAAAAAAGGTCTAATACGACCGATTTTTTTTACTCAAACTTTAAAAAATGGCCCGAAATCGACGTGTCCCAAAATGGAAAAAAAGGTCGGCATACTTAAGTATGATATCAGACGCACCATGTGAGCGCAAAAGATTGTTCAAAAATGCCTAAAATGTCGTTTTTTGAAGGCTTGAAAAAAGGTCTAATACGACCGATTTTTTTTACTCAAACTTTAAAAAATGGCCCGAAATCGACGTGTCCGAAAATGTAAAAAAAGGTCGGCATACTTAAGTATGATATCAGACGCACCACGTGAGCGCAAAAGATTGTTCAAAAATGCCTAAAATGTCGTTTTTTGAAGGCTCGAAAAAAGGTCTAATTCGACCTATTTTTTTTACTCAAACTTTGAAAAATGGCCCGAAATCGACGTGTCCGAAAATGGAAAAAAAGGTCGGCATACTTAAGTATGATATCAGACGCACCATGTGAGCGCAAAAGATTGTTCAAAAATGCCTAAAATGTAGTTTTTTGAAGGCTCGAAAAAAGGTCTAATTCGACCGATTTTTTTTACTCAAACTTTAAAAAATGGCCCGAAATCGACGTGTCCGAAAATGTAAAAAAAGGTCGGTATACTTAAGTATGATATCAGACGCACCATGTGAGCGCAAAAGATTGTTCAAAAATGCCTAAAATGTCGTTTTTTGAAGGCTCGAAAAAAGGTCTAATACGACCGATTTTTTTTACTCAAACTTTAAAAAATGGCCCGAAATCGACGTGTCCCAAAATGGAAAAAAAGGTCGGCATACTTAAGTATGATATCAGACGCACCATGTGAGCGCAAAAGATTGTGACGAAAATGCCTAAAATTTCGTTTTTTGAAGGCTCGAAAAAAGGTCTAATTCGACCGATTTTTTTTACTCAAACTTTAAAAAATGGCCCGAAATCGACGTGTCCCAAAATGTAAAAAAAGGTCGGTATACTTAAGTATGATATCAGACGCACCATGTGAGCGCAAAAGATTGTTCAAAAATGCCTAAAATGTCGTTTTTTGAAGGCTCGAAAAAAGGTCTAATACGACCGATTTTTTTTACTCAAACTTTAAAAAATGGCCCGAAATCGACGTGTCCGAAAATGTAAAAAAAGGTTGGCATACTTAAGTATGATATCAGACGCACCATGTGAGCGCAAAAGATTGTTCAAAAATGCCTAAAATGTCGTTTTTTGAAGGCTCGAAAAAAGGTCTAATTCGACCGATTTTTTTTACTCAAACTTTAAAAAATGGCCCGAAATCGACGTGTCCGAAAATGGAAAAAAAGGTCGGCATACTTAAGTATGATATCAGACGCACCATGTGAGCGCAAAAGATTGTTCAAAAATGCCTAAAATGTCGTTTTTTGAAGGCTCGAAAAAAGGTCTAATACGACCGATTTTTTTTACTCAAACTTTAAAAAATGGCCCGAAATCGACGTGTCCCAAAATGGAAAAAATGGTCGGCATACTTAAGTATGATATCAGACGCACCATGTGAGCGCAAAAGATTGTTCAAAAATGCCTAAAATGTCGTTTTTTGAAGGCTCGAAAAAAGGTCTAATTCGACCTATTTTTTTTTACTCAAACTTTAAAAAATGGCCCGAAATCGACGCGTCCCAAAATGGAAAAAAAGGTCGGCATACTTAAGTATGATATCAGACGCACCATGTGAGCGCAAAAGATTGTTCAAAAATGCCTAAAATGTAGTTTTTTGAAGGCTCGAAAAAAGGTCTAATTCGACCGATTTTTTTTACTCAAACTTTAAAAAATGGCCCGAAATCGACGTGTCCCAAAATGGAAAAAAAGGTCGGCATACTTAAGTATGATATCAGACGCACCATTTGAGCGCAAAAGATTGTTCAAAAATGCCTAAAATGTCGTTTTTTGAAGGCTCGAAAAAAGGTCTAATTCGACCTATTTTTTTTACTCAAACTTTAAAAAATGGCCCGAAATCGACGTGTCCCAAAATGGAAAAAAAGGTCGGCATACTTAAGTATGATATCAGACGCACCATGTGAGCGCAAAAGATTGTTCAAAAGTGCCTAAAATGTCGTTTTTTGAAGGCTCGAAAAAAGGTCTAATTCGACCGATTTTTTTTACTCAAACTTTAAAAAATGGCCCGAAATCGACGTGTCCGAAAATGGGAAAAAAAGGTCGGCATACTTAAGTATGATATCAGACGCACCATGTGAGCGCAAAAGATTGTGACGAAAATGCCTAAAATGTCGTTTTTTGAAGGCTCGAAAAAAGGTCTAATTCGACCGATTTTTTTTACTCAAACTTTGAAAAATGGCCCGAAATCGACGTGTCCGAAAATGGGAAAAAAAGGTCGGCATACTTAAGTATGATATCAGACGCACCATGTGAGCGCAAAAGATTGTTCAAAAATGCCTAAAATGTCGTTTTTTGAAGGCTCGAAAAAAGTCTAATTCGACCGATTTTTTTTAATCAAACTTTAAAAAATGGCCCGAAATCGACGTGTCCGAAAATGTAAAAAAAGGTCGGCATACTTAAGTATGATATCAGACGCACAATGTGAGCGCAAAAGATTGTTCAAAAATGCCTAAAATGTCGTTTTTTGAAGGCTCGAAAAAAGGTCTAATTCGACTGATTTTTTTTACTCAAACTGTAAAAAATGGCCCGAAATCGACGTGTCCGAAAATGGAAAAAAAGGTCGGCATACTTAAGTATGATATCAGACGCACCATGTGAGCGCAAAAGATTGTTCAAAAATGCCTAAAATGTCGTTTTTTGAAGGCTCGAAAAAAGGTCTAATTCGACCGATTTTTTTTACTCAAACTTTAAAAAATGGCCCGAAATCGACGTGTCCGAAAATGGGAAAAAAAGGTCGGCATACTTAAGTATATCAGACGCACCATGTGAGCGCAAAAGATTGTTACGAAAATGCCTAAAATGTCGTTTTTTGAAGGCTCGAAAAAAGTCTAATTCGACCGATTTTTTTTACTCAAACTTTAAAAAATGGCCCGAAATCGACGTGTCCCAAAATGGAAAAAAAGGTCGGCATAATTAAGTATGATATCAGACGCACCATGTGAGCGCAAAAGATTGTTCAAAAATGCCTAAAATGTCGTTTTTTGAAGGCTCGAAAAAAGTCTAATTCGACCGATTTTTTTTACTCAAACTTAAAAAAATTTGCCCGAAATCGACGTGTCCCAAAATGGAAAAAAAGGTCGGCATACTTAAGTATGATATCAGACGCACCATGTGAGCGCAAAAGATTGTTCAAAAATGCCTAAAATGTAGTTTTTTGAAGGCTCGAAAAAAGGTCTAATTCGACCGATTTTTTTTACTCAAACTTTAAAAAATGGCCCGAAATCGACGTGTCCCAAAATGTAAAAAAAGGTCGGCATACTTAAGTATGATATCAGACGCACCATTTGAGCGCAAAAGATTGTTCAAAAATGCCTAAAATGTCGTTTTTTGAAGGCTCGAAAAAAGGTCTAATTCGACCTATTTTTTTTACTCAAACTTTAAAAAATGGCCCGAAATCGACGTGTCCCAAAATGGAAAAAAAGGTCGGCATACTTAAGTATGATATCAGACGCACCATGTGAGCGCAAAAGATTGTTCAAAAGTGCCTAAAATGTCGTTTTTTGAAGGCTCGAAAAAAGGTCTAATTCGACCGATTTTTTTTACTCAAACTTTAAAAAATGGCCCGAAATCGACGTGTCCGAAAATGGGAAAAAAAGGTCGGCATACTTAAGTATGATATCAGACGCACCATGTGAGCGCAAAAGATTGTGACGAAAATGCCTAAAATGTCGTTTTTTGAAGGCTCGAAAAAAGGTCTAATTCGACCGATTTTTTTTACTCAAACTTTAAAAAATGGCCCGAAATCGACGTGTCCGAAAATGGGAAAAAAAGGTCGGCATACTTAAGTATGATATCAGACGCACCATGTGAGCGCAAAAGATTGTTCAAAAATGCCTAAAATGTCGTTTTTTGAAGGCTCGAAAAAAGTCTAATTCGACCGATTTTTTTTAATCAAACTTTAAAAAATGGCCCGAAATCGACGTGTCCGAAAATGTAAAAAAAGGTCGGCATACTTAAGTATGATATCAGACGCACAATGTGAGCGCAAAAGATTGTTCAAAAATGCCTAAAATGTCGTTTTTTGAAGGCTCGAAAAAAGGTCTAATTCGACTGATTTTTTTTACTCAAACTTTAAAAAATGGCCCGAAATCGACGTGTCCGAAAATGGAAAAAAAGGTCGGCATACTTAAGTATGATATCAGACGCACCATGTGAGCGCAAAAGATTGTTCAAAAATGCCTAAAATGTCGTTTTTTGAAGGCTCGAAAAAAGGTCTAATTCGACCGATTTTTTTTACTCAAACTTTAAAAAATGGCCCGAAATCGACGTGTCCGAAAATGGGAAAAAAAGGTCGGCATACTTAAGTATATCAGACGCACCATGTGAGCGCAAAAGATTGTTACGAAAATGCCTAAAATGTCGTTTTTTGAAGGCTCGAAAAAAGTCTAATTCGACCGATTTTTTTTACTCAAACTTTAAAAAATGGCCCGAAATCGACGTGTCCCAAAATGGAAAAAAAGGTCGGCATACTTAAGTATGATATCAGACGCACCATGTGAGCGCAAAAGATTGTTCAAAAATGCCTAAAATGTCGTTTTTTGAAGGCTCGAAAAAAGTCTTAATTCGACCGATTTTTTTTACTCAAACTTAAAAAAATTTGCCCGAAATCGACGTGTCCCAAAATGGAAAAAAAGGTCGGCATACTTAAGTATGATATCAGACGCACCATGTGAGCGCAAAAGATTGTTCAAAAATGCCTAAAATGTCGTTTTTTGAAGGCTCGAAAAAAGGTCTAATTCGACCGATTTTTTTTAATCAAACTTTAAAAAATGGCCCGAAATCGACGTGTCCCAAAATGGAAAAAAAGGTCGGCATACTTAAGTATGATATCAGACGCACCATGTGAGCGCAAAAGATTGTGACGAAAATGCCTAAAATTTCGTTTTTTGAAGGCTCGAAAAAAGGTCTAATTCGACCGATTTTTTTACTCAAACTTTAAAAAATGGCCCGAAATCGACGTGTCCGAAAATGTAAAAAAAGGTCGGCATACTTAAGTATGATATCAGACGCACCATGTGAGCGCAAAAGATTGTTACGAAAATGCCGAAAATGTCGTTTTTTGAAGGCTCGAAAAAAGTCTAATTCGACCGATTTTTTTTAATCAAACTTTAAAAAATGGCCCGAAAACGACGTGTCCCAAAATGGAAAAAAAAGGTCGGCATACTTAAGTATGATATCAGACGCACCATGTGAGCGCAAAAGATTGTTCAAAAATGCCTAAAATGTCGTTTTTTGAAGGCTCGAAAAAAGGTCTAATTCGACCGATTTTTTTTACTCAAACTTTAAAAAATGGCCCGAAATCGACGTGTCCGAAAATGGAAAAAAAGTTCGGCATACTTAAGTATGATATCAGACGCACCATGTGAGCGCAAAAGATTGTTCAAAAATGCCTAAAATGTCGTTTTTTGAAGGCTCGAAAAAAGGTCTAATTCGACCGATTTTTTTTACTCAAACTTTAAAAAATGGCCCGAAATCGACGTGTCCCAAAATGGAAAAAAAGGTCGGCATACTTAAGTATGATATCAGACGCACCATGTGAGCGCAAAAGATTGTTCAAAAATGCCTAAAATGTCGTTTTTTGAAGGCTCGAAAAAAGGTCTAATTCGACCGATTTTTTTTACTCAAACTTTAAAAAATTGCCCGAAAACGACGTGTCCCAAAATGGAAAAAAAAGGTCGGCATACTTAAGTATGATATCAGACGCACCATGTGAGCGCAAAAGATTGTTCAAAAATGCCTAAAATGTCGTTTTTTGAAGGCTCGAAAAAAGGGCTAATTCGACCGATTTTTTTTACTCAAACTTTAAAAAATGGCCCGAAATCGACGTGTCCGAAAATGGAAAAAAAGTTCGGCATACTTAAGTATGATATCAGACGCACCATGTGAGCGCAAAAGATTGTTCAAAAATGCCTAAAATGTCGTTTTTTGAAGGCTCGAAAAAAGGTCTAATTCGACCGATTTTTTTTACTCAAACTTTAAAAAATGGCCCGAAATCGACGTGTCCCAAAATGGAAAAAAAGGTCGGCATACTTAAGTATGATATCAGACGCACCATGTGAGCGCAAAAGATTGTTCAAAAATGCCTAAAATGTCGTTTTTTGAAGGCTCGAAAAAGGTCTAATTCGACCGATTTTTTTTACTCAAACTTTAAAAAATGGCCCGAAATCGACGTGTCCCAAAATGGAAAAAAAGGTCGGCATACTTAAGTATGATATCAGACGCACCATGTGAGCGCAAAAGATTGTTACGAAAATGTCGTTTTTTGAAGGCTCGAAAAAAGTCTAATTCGACCGATTTTTTTTACTCAAACTTTAAAAAATGGCCCGAAATCGACGTGTCCCAAAATGGAAAAAAAGGTCGGCATACTTAAGTATGATATCAGACGCACCATGTGAGCGCAAAAGATTGTTACGAAAATGCCTAAAATGTCGTTTTTTGAAGGCTCGAAAAAAGGTCTAATTCGACCGATTTTTTTTACTCAAACTTTAAAAAATGGCCCGAAATCGACGTGTCCGAAAATGGAAAAAAAGGTCGGCATACTTAAGTATGATATCAGACGCACCATGTGAGCGCAAAAGATTGTTACGAAAATGCCTAAAATGTCGTTTTTTGAAGGCTCGAAAAAAGTCTAATTCGACCGATTTTTTTTAATCAAACTTTAAAAAATGGCCCGAAATCGACGTGTCCCAAAATGGAAAAAAAGGTCGGCATACTTAAGTATGATATCAGACGCACCATGTGAGCGCAAAAGATTGTTACGAAAATGCCTAAAATGCCGTTTTTTGAAGGCTCGAAAAAAGGTCTAATTCGACCGATTTTTTTTACTCAAACTTTAAAAAATGGCCCGAAATCGACGTGTCCCAAAATGGAAAAAAAGGTCGGCATACTTAAGTATGATATCAGACGCACCATGTGAGCGCAAAAGATTGTTCAAAAATGCCTAAAATGCCGTTTTTTGAAGGCTCGAAAAAAGGTCTAATTCGACCGATTTTTTTACTCAAACTTTAAAAAATGGCCCGAAATCGACGTGTCCCAAAATGGAAAAAAAGGTCGGCATACTTAAGTATGATATCAGACGATCCATGTGAGCGCAAAAGATTGTTCAAAAATGCCTAAAATGCCGTTTTTTGAAGGCTCGAAAAAAGGTCTAATTCGACCGATTTTTTTACTCAAACTTTCAAAAATGGCCCGAAATCGACGTGTCCCAAAATGGAAAAAAAGGTCGGCATACTTAAGTATGATATCAGACGCACCATGTGAGCGCAAAAGATTGTTCAAAAATGCCTAAAATGCCGTTTTTTGAAGGCTCGAAAAAAGGTCTAATTCGACCGATTTTTTTACTCAAACTTTAAAAAATGGCCCGAAATCGACGTGTCCCAAAATGGAAAAAAAGGTCGGGATACTTAAGTATGATATCAGACGCACCATGTGAGCGCAAAAGATTGTGACGAAAATGCCTAAAATGCCGTTTTTTGAAGGCTCGAAAAAAGGTCCAATTCGACCGATTTTTTTTACTCAAACTTTAAAAAATGGCCCGAAATCGACGTGTCCCAAAATGGAAAAAAAGGTCGGCATACTTAAGTATGATATCAGACGCACCATGTGAGCGCAAAAGATTGTTACGAAAATGCGTAAAATGTCGTTTTTTCAAGGCTCGAAAAAAGGTCTAATTCGACCGTTTTTTTTTACTCAAACTTTAAAAAATGGCCCGAAATCGACGTGTCCCAAAATGGAAAAAAAGGTCGGCATACTTAAGTATGATATCAGACACACCATGTGAGCGCAAAAGATTGTTACGAAAATGCCTAAAATGTCGTTTTTTGAAGGCTCGAAAAAAGGTCTAATTCGACCTAATTTTTTTTACTCAAACTTTAAAAAATGGCCCGAAATCGACGTGTCCGAAAATGGAAAAAAAGGTCGGCATACTTAAGTATGATATCAGACGCACCATGTGAGCGCAAAAGATTGTTACGAAAATGCCTAAAATGTCGTTTTTTGAAGGCTCGAAAAAAGGTCTAATTCGACCGAATTTTTTTTACTCAAACTTTAAAAAATGGCCCGAAATCGACGTGTCCAAAAATGGAAAAAAAGGTCGGCATACTTAAGTATATCAGACGCACCATGTGAGCGCAAAAGATTGTTACGAAAATGCCTAAAATGTCGTTTTTTGAAGGCTCCAAAAAAGGTCTAATTCGACCGAATTTTTTTTACTCAAACTTTAAAAAATGGCCCGAGATCGACGTGTCCCAAAATGGAAAAAAAGGTTGGCATACTTAAGTTTATCAGACGCACCATGTGAGCGCAAAAGATTGTTACGAAAATGCCTAAAATGTCGTTTTTTGAAGGCTCAAAAGGCACCATGTGAGCGCAAAAAATGTATCCCAAATATGTGAAATGTTGTTTTTTGAAGGCTCGAAAAAAGGTATATTTCGACCGATTTTAATTACTCAAACTTTAAAAAATGGCCCAAAATCGACGTTTCCGAAAATGGAAAAAAATGTGCTAATACTTAAGTATGATATCAGATGCACCATGTGAGCGCAAAAAATTGTTGCCCAAATGTGTAAAATGTTGTTTTTTGAAGTCTCAAATATCGATAAGAATTGAGCTATATTTACCACAAAAACTTGTAGAAACCAAAAATCAATGTCTCTAAAAAATGGGAAATAATTTCTGAAAACTAAAGTATGATATTCGATTGACCATGTAAACGCAAATAAATGTTGCCCAAATGTGTAAAATATTTCTTTCTGAAGTCTAAAAAAAACCCGGGAAAATTCTGCGTATACTTGCTAACAAAACTTCTATAAACGGCCAAAAATCCACATCTCGGAAATTGCGAAATAATGTCTTAAAACCGGAGTTTATTATATTGCGCAGCATGTTAATGCAAATAAAGGTTGCCCAATTGTTGAAAGTTTGTTGTTTCCTGAAGTCTCAAGGAAATTTGAACCAATTTCACCACAAAAGTTGACATTATGACCACAAATCAACATCTCTGGAAATGAGAAATAATGTTGAAAAACCAACATTCAAAATCAGACGGTGGAAAGTGTGACTCTGACGTGGCATTATTTAATCTCAGATTATTCATACATTATTCCATCATCTGGATCACAAAATTGTTGTCTAAAACCATACGATTAAATTTACACTGTGTTTAATCAAAAAATCTAAACTACAAATAATCCAAATTTTCAATCAGGTCACAACTCTGGTGTTCATCACATGAAACACAGACGGAAAAGAGAACATGTTATGCCAAAAAGCCATGTTTTGGTAAGAAGTGTTTATTTGAAAGAAAAATATGATGTATTAAATGTGTCTTCTGGGGCTATAAAACCAAAAAAATCCCCTTAGAGAACATCATCCATGACTGTTTACCTGAGATCTTCCTTCACTTCCTGCCCAGCAGATTTGAGCGGTGACCACTGAGGGGCAGCAGAAGAACACGCCAGAGTTCACCCCAGAATTCATCTTTTGCACGAGGACCCCATTAATCCTGCTGACAGACGAGCGACCTCGAAGGATCGCCGTGTGTGGTCGAGTGAAAATGTGCTGTTTATTTCCATTAAACGCAAAGTACACACCGGGGCCCTCTCAGGCGTCCGTTTACGGGACGTCAGCAGATATTGAACAATGAATGTCTCCGGCACGTAATGAACACAAGTATTAAAAGGCGTTTGTTCTAATCACGCGTCGCAGGAGGAAATAATGCAAACGGGCGGGAAGACGTCGTATAACAAGTCAGTTTTTATTTTCTTTATTTTTCCAGACAGACACATCAATTTTTCTGGACCACAGTAGAGGATGGAAACCTTTCACAGACACTTTTTTTTTTTTGTCAATATTATTATTTGAAAATACAAATATAAAATTAGACTTTCCACATTTTTGATATGTGAGAGACCCCCATCCATTATTGTTATAATTATTATTATTATTATTTTTAAGTATATTTTACAACAGGGCTTGAGCAAGCCATATGATAACCTGAAAGATGCTTTCAGATGTCAGTCAAGTCCGTCTTGTCTCTCGCCATAAAAACTAGGTCAACATAAGAAAGTAAAAGAAAGAAAAAAAGAAAAAGAGGGCAAGTGTTAGGAATGGCCGGAGCTCTCGGGGCTCCCGGCTCTCTCGCCCCTCGGGCCTCGACGGGCTCTTATCGTGGCGACTTGACTCGTGATCCTGTGGTTTGTGAAGGATATACAGCTGAGGTCTCCAGTCCAACAATAGTCACGTTTAAATGAGGAATTATATATTTATCACGCACAGGACACACACACGCACACACACACACACACACATGAAGATATATTGCAATTACGTGAAAGTCTGACGAATGAAGGTGGTGATGGATTTCACCCCTCAACACAAGAGTGGGGGGGAAAAAAAAGACACTTTTGGCCCCTCCTCTTTCATCGCGAGTAACTTACAAAGGGGTATGAATAAGTCAGGAGGGAGGGTTGGGGGGTGCGGGGGTAGGGGGGTGGATACAGATTCCGGCCATTGCCTAACACTTGCCTCAAGATTCAAGTTTAAATGGATACGGTAGCACTACAAACATCAACCCCGTCCAGGTTGACCGCTATGTTTTCTTTTTTGTTTTGTTTTTCTCTTTCGTCGTTATTATACCGTGTTGTTGTTGTTGTTTTTCTGAAACCAAAAGACCCCTTTTGCCCTCTCCCCGAATGGATCGGCTAGTCTACGAAAATGTGTAACATTCATCAGCTGTAAACTGCTGTCAGCGTGGAAAAGGGAAAACAAAAGGGACAGCAACAGAGCCATGCTACCTTAAAGTCTACGCTGATTAAAGTTTTCTTCGTGTTTTTGTTTTTTTCAAGAATACTTCTGCACCAGATTTGTCACGAGAATTTAAACATTAAAAGATATGAGACAAATTGAAAAAAAAAATGTTTTCGACCAACACGGAATGATCTGGAATTCGTTGAAATCCATTTTGAGCGTTTTAGCGTCGCCGCTAACAGTTAGCATGCCGGCAGCTCATCGTTCACCAAACAGCCAGAAAATACAGACGCTAGACAGTATCGACTCCTCGAGACTTGCTCACAAACTCTGTGTTTCAATGGTGCAACTTGACTTAATTTAACGCTTAAGACAGAAGTGGGTAAACATTCGGCCATTTTAGTCTTGAAATTGTTCAAATTATTTTAACCCTCCCCTTTTCCCCCCCGTCATTTTTTTTCTTCTTCCCCCGACTATTATCTTATCGCTTGAATAGACATAAATATTTTTTAAATGCTCTTCACTACACAACCACTTTACTAAAATTATTTCCTGCAGTGGGTTGGAAACGGCGGTTGAATTAATTTCCATAACGGCCCAAATACTGAGGATTTTTTTGAAGTTTTACAAAATGAATAAAAAAAATAGTAAAGCTCTTGTTTTGTAAACAAAAGAAGAATGTGATAGTTGCAATTACACTTTTCTTACACTTGGGGGAGCCTATGCAAATATGTTCAATTCTACATAGTGTCGATTAAGAAGCGGTTGGACTGTTTGACTAAATCTTTATTCATTATTAAGTTATTGAAATTCAGAAGTGAGGAGAAATATGTAAATGTTTTGGTTTTTTTTCCGCAGTTCATCCGACGAAATACTTGCTTCAATCATATGTTTCGAACAGTTAAACACAATCTTAATGCCATTGTTAACATTATAACTTCCTTATTTAGATTATTTGACTCCTCCCCCTCTTAGGTAGGTATATATTTTTTAAATTATTTTCATTATCACTGATGTAAGGAGGAGTCTGACCATGAATAGATCTGAAAGTAAGAACCAGAATTTTAAAGTTGATCCTGAAAGAAACTGGAAGCCAGTGAAGAGATTTAAGGATCGGAGAAATGTGAGTTCTTCTACTAGAGCGAGTCAGAATTCTCGCTGCAGAGTTTGCAACTTATTTACTTACTTATTATGTCATTCCATGTATTTCTCCTACAACACAGCCAGTGTATATTGGCCCTTCAGGAAAGTTAGATACACTAAAGATACACTTTGAAAAAGCAAGGACTGGATTGGACGACTAAAAAAATAGCTTTGAAGATCTAAAAAGCCGTTAAAAATGCAAAAATCTCAGGATACCAACGATAGTCACTTGCCTTGCAGTGGTCGTAATATTATGGCTGATTGGTGGACTCTGAAGCTTACATAAACGTGTACGATTTTCCCCTCACTCGAGAGCATTTTCACGTTCTTGTTGATTCCCTAGTGATCGGTTTGTCTACATATAAAGAAAACTATCGCGTTACAGCTTGTTTTACGTACTTTTCTGTTTCATTTTGTTAGTAAAATCAGTTTATCTATTTCAAATGTACTAACAGTGTGTTTTTAAGTGTAAAAAGAATATGTTCACGACATATTTCTCCAAGTTATTCTAACAAAACGACACAGATCGTTACGTAATAAGGGTGTAATTACATTCATCAGCAAAAAAAAGAAGCCGACATCACGGAAGTCGACATCACGACTTTTTTTAAAGAACGATTTACCGACGACCGCACGCCGCGACGTAAATTAAACGTCTCGCCGCGACGCCAACAGGTTTTGTCTTGGTGCGTCTTCTGTCAACACGAGAGGCCTCGAACCGTAAACCTGCTGCACTTCAATCATCCCCGAGATCCGGGTGAACAAAAAAAAAAACAACCTAAAACTCTCCTGCTCTGATTCGGTCCCAGCACTCGTGGCGTTAGGGTGCCGCTCCGACGTCGAGGCACGAATTTAAGTATCTCGTAATCAGCCTCGCTCTGATTTGGAAGTAGCAGGTGGACTCTTAAAAAAAACTTAAAAAAAAAATCCTGACAATCAGTGGTTTGAAATGTTAAAAGTATATTTTGAATAAAAGATGAATTTAAAGAGCACTTGAACTATCAGAACGGCTAATGATTTCTTTTTTTTGCATATCAAGCGTTAGCGTTTAAGGTAGTATGGCGCACCCCGGTATTTTTTAAAAAACATTCAAGGGTGTGTGTGTGTTTGGGGGGGCAGGGGGGGGGGGGGTCTGATCCTTGTGTACCAACAATCCCATCTGACAGCCACTGTTTTCCTAAACGAGAGCTTTGGTTCGCTGACACCATTGTGAGCAACGGAAAACACACATGGGGTTTAGGGGGGTGGGGGGGGTTGGTAGGGTCAAAGGTTAAATCACAAACAAAACAAAAAAAATCCTCGGTGAGAAGAACGTCTAAATCTTGACTGATCCTAAAAAACCCACTAAGTCACTACAAGTATCATATCGATGAGTCCTATAGAACATCTAAGTACAGGAGATAGAAAAAGAGCGCGGGAGGGGGCGGGGCTTAATATGAGGGTGGGTGTCGTGGGGGGGCGGGAGGTCGTGGGGGGGGGACAACAAAGAGCACTACACTGGTATCAAAGACAGCACTCTGTTTACAAGGTAACTGTGAGTTCTTCACACACGGATGGAACACGGGATGATGAACAGAAGACGGGGATGGAGAGAGAAAGCAATGGATGCACAGTACAGTTTAATACTATATTACAATTATTCATATAGAAACCACAAAGTATCAATAAAATTTTGGATTAGACTTGATATCAGCAAAGAAGCATCTTTGTGTTTTTTTGTATTTTTTTTTCTTTTTTTGACATTTTCTTCAACATTTTTGAACATGACAAGGATTTTTTTGTCCTTTTTTTTTTCTTTTTTCAAAGTTATTACTTCAACACACTTTTCATATAATCCAGCATATTTCTTTACCTGGTCGTTTCAGAAATGGTTCACAAAAAAATAATAAAAATGAAACAACAGTGTTTTTTTTTTGTGTGTGTTTTTTTTCCCTCCAGAATACACAACATTCGCGCAATCAGTGACTTTTCTTTCGTAGAAAAAAAAAAGAAAAAAGTTGTGTTACCATTATTCCATTTTTCAGTTGTGTGTTTTACTCAAACGCGAAAAAGAGGCTACGTTCACAATCCACCTCCATTTTGAATTTGGGTTGCGATTCAATCAACAAATAAAAACAACAAAAACAAACAGAATTACATTTAGAAATAAAGATGAAAAAATAACATTTCTGTGTGAGCCTTTTTATAAAATGTTAGCAACAAGCTAGTTAGCGTTACACGCGTACATTTATCGACCCTGTCAGGATGAAACGCTGGACAATAAATAAAGTTTTACAAAACAACTCATTTTTGCTCGTCATTTAAACGAAAGTCAGGAAATCTTTAAGACCTCAAAGTATCTAATTATCGTAAATGTGCACAAACTAGGTTAAAAATAAAAAAAGCTTGATCTAAATATTTCCGTACAACAAAGGAAATAAATTTGCTTTATATGTAGAAAAAAAAACAATAAACATCAACAATCAGAGCACGATATTTACGCCGATAAATCGCTGGGCAGCTTTTTTCGTGAATACAAATCTGAAGCCAAAGAATCAAGTGAACGTAGCCAAAGTTCCATAAATACTCTCTTCATCATTTATGTTCCAAGAAAAAAAAAAAACAGAAAAAAAAACTTCATACTATCCCAAAGCACAGGGCCGTTTTCTTACAAAAGCCGACATGTACATGTGCAAATAGGAAGTGGCCTGTACTCGACTACTCACAGTGCAATGATAAATCGCTGCGTCACCGTTCAGTGTTTTTCTTTTTTTTTTTTTTCTCTCTTTTTTTTTTTTTTTTTAAATCCTTGTTGAATAAATTAAAACCTGCCGTCGATTCCGACAATCTGGCGGCTCGAGGTATGATATCAAAAACTTTCCGTCATCGAGCAGTACATCAAGAATATCCGAAAAGGATTTCGGGAACAAGCAGGATGAAACAAACCATAAAAAAAAAACAAAAAAAAAAACAAGATCGTCTGGAGTAGAAAAGTGTCGGGATGCACCGGAAAAAACTGCTTTTACATCTAAGTACAGTGTGCTTTGGATTCATTTTTTCTTTTTAAATCTCTTGCTTTGAAATGATAGCGATACTTGTACAGTTAGACAAAAAGATACCAATTTGCTTTTTTTTTTCTCCTTCGTAATATATATTTCTTAAAACAGTGTTGACTGCAAATTTGCTGGTATGACACTTGAAAAATTATTCAGCTGGAGTATTTACAGAGCGTGTGTTCAATGTTTTCCAGCAGGAAAAAGGTAGAATAATAAGTGTTTACAGCTTCTTTTTTTTTCTTCTTCTTCTTCTATTCACACGCTAGTTTCTTTGACACACCACCACAAAAATATGCTATTCTCTCACTGAGTGGGTTATATGCAGTGACTTGGAATAATATGTACAGCTACATTTCATTTTCTCAAGTTTCAATTCACGATAATATGAAATTTTTGTTATAGCATATATTTATATATATTTATATATACTTCTAAACAACAAATAAACGACACTTATAAAAAAGGACCGTAAAAATATTGAAGTCCTCTTTGTATTGCCCCAAAAATAGGTCATTATGGTTAACAATGAGACGTCACAAGAAATAAAAACAGCTACTAAAGATTTATTACTTCGATACCTTCAAATTTTGACTCTTTTTTTCTCCAAATCGTCCCAACGCGGGACTTTTTTTTTTTTAAAACTTCATCTGAGCGGAGGTTTTTTCTCCGGAAAAAACCCACAATATCATCGGAGAAAAGAATTCAAATCATTAACAAAAAAAAAAAGAGGAAAGAGTCGTGATGAACCAAACCAAGGGAGTAATAGGAGGTTTGGAATATAGTACAGCAGTTCTTTTTCTGAGATGACTTAACGTGTTCTTTTCTCCGTCGGCCGTTTTTTTTCCAGACCGTCCCTCGATTTTTTTATTTTATTTTTTGCCTCGGCGACGCTGTAGTGCTTGAAGGTTGGAAAGCGTCACCTGCACACAAAGCCAATTAGAAACTCCGCCCCGACTTCCCCGGACCGCCAGACAGACTCTGCTGGGGGACAAACAAGAAGGAGGAAGGAAACGTTAGCTCAGGAATCATGGAAGAAACAGAGGCTGGATTCCCAAATGGTTCACTTGAGGACTCTGGAAGGACCCTGCAGGGTTCAGGGGTGTTTGAATGTGAACCCCTCGGGGGATCGAGAGGTTCTCGGCTGAGTCTTTTATGATTGTTCCCGAATGAAGGGAATGAAAGGAATAGTTTCTAAGTAAAACAACGAGATTGAAAAAGTCTTCCTGTTCACTTTACATATCTTCTTTATATTTATACTATTAAAAAAATATATATATGTATATCAGGGGTGTGAGAAAATACCAATACATTTAAATTTGGCGATATTTATTTTCACAATACTGAATATTCAACAGCAATGTATCAGTTTTCTTTTTTTCCAAAACGTTTATTTTGAGTTTTTGCTCTCAAACCATGTTTTATTTCTATAAAAAGTTTTTTTGGTTTTGTTTTATAATTCAATAAAGTTTGTATAAAATAAATATACACAGAACAGAAAAACAAGGCAAGAAAATAATTAACCTAAATATGCCAATTAAATATTTCCGCTTTCAAATTATATATACATCTTATATATTAAATTATTTATTAAATTATATATATATCTTAAGACGTTTTTATTTGTTCAGGTTTTTCCTTGATTTTCTCTTGTTGTGTTCTCAGTATTATCTTGGCCTTTAAAGTATATACTTTATTGAATATTGTTTTGATTGTTTAAGCGCTTTGTGACCCTGGTCTGGAAAAGCGATATACAAATAAAAATGACTTACTTACTTTTATTTACAATTTCCATGCAAATATTCAAGGCAGTTGTTAATCTTTGTGTGGAAATTAAACTTTCTAGCCGGAGTTATTACGTCCTCCGCAGCTAAAGAAACAACGGAATCCAGGTGACTGAGGACGAGAGGATACGGTCGAGTCCAGCAGCTTTTAAAGCTGATGTTTAGACCTATTTTGGTTTCAAAACAAATTAAAGCAGTTACGACTTCGTCAAGAGTCATTTGGTCTGTAAATTCAGCAAAATCAGAGTCAAGTACTCGACAATACTACAGATTTTACCTTGTTACTACATTATCACTATATATCGTAACGGCCTTGTATAATGATACGTATTACACCCCCAGTGTATCCTGTCAGTACACATGACTATTTTTTCGACTTTTCAATCTTCATCATTTGAAGATGATGAACCATTTTTCGTTGTCCGGGTCTCAGGGCTCTCCCGGTGACCAGGTGTTTCATTTGGGATTCAGCCTTAGAACACAGTTTTTTTGACACAGACAAAAAAAAGAAAGAAAAAAGAACATGCATGTTTGTGTTTGCCGTCCCACAATATGACATTAATGTTGTTAAATGAATTATTCGTGAGTGACCCAAACCCTGAAGGCAACACGATGACACAAATATCAATTATTCATCCTGATAACTGATTTATATTCTTGATTCAGAAGCTCATGTATTCCAAGAAAATCATTATTCGTTTTCTTTGTACTCTCTCCATTTTCCTGAAACATTTCCCCCCTCAATTAACCCTATATTACATATGTTTTATATTATTTAATGATCAATATTTAACATTTTTGAGGTTGAATATAGTTTATTAAATCACTTAACTATATCAATACTTTATGATCATTTTATATTTACACATTAAAGACATATTTATAGTCTATAATAATACATTATTTTTGGCAGTGGATTGAAATAGGCCGAGTAATGTGACCTTAAAATAACTTTAAAAAATGATTTACATTTTTTTTTCCATGTCATTTTTAAAAAAATGTTGCCAATGAAAATGTCCCTAATTCTGGACAAATAAAGGATTGTCTTGAAAGGGTTTTTCTCAGGATTTGAAAAATAAGTGAGTAAGTGTTCAACTGGGTCATCTTAAGAAAACCCAAAAAATCATATATATGTAAAAATATACGGTCAATTTGGGAATTAAACGTATGTTAAAAAAAAAATCAAATTTTCACTGTAATTAAAACTCCTTTAATATCAGAAATTAAATGTTTTTTTATTTAATTGTAAATTAAAAGAGTTTAGAATATTTTATTTGAAATATAAAAAATGTAAGGGGGCGGTAAATTTCAACCTGAAACTTTTTATAATCCTCAAATACTCTAAAATGCACAAACAAACATGGCTAACGGCTCGTTTTTTAAAGAAAAATCTTCTCATGAATTGATCTTCTCAGATACATCTCCAACAGACGCACAACACAGTCACACCAGCCTGTCACACAACGACGAACATCTAAACAACGAGAGTGAGAAGATGTCAATAATGAAAACATGACCGAACAGGCAGTAAAGTGTGAGAGTTTTTCCCCTCCGAAATAATAAAAATCACACTTGACGGATGTGTTCGTCTTTGTGTTGGCGCTCACACTTTCACCGCCTGCTCCGTCGTCGCACGACGACAAATCATGCGGCAGGGAACACACAGATTAGACGAGAGAGTGAAGCACAGTAAATAAAATGCAATACCTCTGATGAGATGGCAAACCGGCCACCTGTTCAATGGTATCCATTTGTAAAAGCTGTCGCAATCAACGGGCCCTAAAAGTGTAGAGTTAGTGCGTTTGTCAGTAGCAATTCAAGGACATAAAAAGCGAGTATCACATCAACCCTCGTCAACTAGAATCAACGCTTGGCAAATCAGTCTGGATCAGTAGCGGCGGAGCAGATGCTTGTCGCACACATGATTTATTGAGCTCGCCATTATCGCCGGAAAACAATTTAGTATTAATTATGCAGCTTTTGTTGTTTCTACAGATTCACAAAAAGGTCAAACAATGCAATCCTTTTTCGTCAGGAAGTGCACGCTCAGCGTTTTTGTCGTCCGGGATTCCACGAGTACATCTGGAGATTCTTGTCGGATCATCGTTTTGATTGGATTTTTTGGTTATCGTCGTCAAATCGTGCGCGCCGTTACATCGTCTTAAGATTAATATCATGAGACACAACAAGTGTTTTTTATTCATTTTAATCACTCATTTAATTTGATTAAAAGTCTGAATATTTTACTCTAAGTTGAGTCGAAGAAACTAAGAATTTGAGTGTTTTCAACACAAGAAACCAACCTTTTTTTTCAGCAAAACTAACATCACGATAACAAAAAAAATCATATTATTATAGATGTTGTGATTTTAACCATGTTGAACTAATAGTCTATGACACTGGTGGGCAATTTCCTCAGGGGCCAAATGACTGTCAAAAATGTCATTTAATGTAAAAATAAACAAGGCAAGTAAGAGAAGAAAGATAAACATAAAATAATAAATATGCCAATTAAATATTTATTAACTTATTGTAAAAAAGGGACAGATAAAAAAACATTTATTTTTTCCTAATACAATCTCTATATGTAATGAATATATATTGTTAACAGGTAAGAAAGTAACATTTTTAAATAAATAATGTTTTTCTTTACTTTTTTTTTAGATTTTAAGGATCAATGGAGATAAATATACAATATTGAATGAGGGTTAAAAATCAGAAACAAATGAGAACATTTAAAAAAAAATAAAAACTGGTTTTACATTTAGACTTAATACAATAATTAATACTATATACATGTTTTATGTGTCAAAAAATGTCCTACATGTTCTACTCTGACCTCATTAGGGCCAGATAAGGGCCCCACTCTGACTATGACTGGGAAGTAACATTTGTTTATCATGGAAAGTTTTTTTTTAAAATGTTTTCTAACATGTTTTCACTGTGTATCTGTGGTTAATTTGTTACTTTAGATTAATTTAATTTAATTTATTTGTCCTACACTAAACTATTAATCATAGCCTGCCCTAAGCTACTGAACACACGATGGTCAGTAAAACGCGGTTAAAGTTTACTTTTAAACGGAACAACTTGTAAAGGTTTGATCAACGTAAATAAAGACACGTTTAGTCTAGATTTTACTATCATTGATTTTGCGTCATATTGTCAATAAAAGTCATGTCAATAGCATTAGCATGACTAGTGTTTTCACGATAAATCTTTATACTTTTTGCTGACGAAACTGTCAAGTGAAGACTGTGGAATAAATATATTTATATATATGATGATTATCCAACTTAACTCGGATAGAGATTACGTTTTGGTTTCTTTATTTCGATCATCATTAGCCGTTTATATTTGCTACAGATCAGAGCAGATTGTTTTGTATTAATCCAAACACATACGATGGATTACTGATAAAAGAAACACATTTCTAAACCGGAATGGGAATAAAAAGTTACAAATAAAGTTTAATTTTTCCACGACTTGATCTGAACGTACGTTAGCATGACTAGCATTAGCATGTTTGTCAATGAATTTGGGACCAGTTTTTTAAAAACAGTTAGTGAAGCTATTTTAAGAGCTAAAACGCTCACGATAAAGACCAAGACTTTAAGATTCACACTTCCTGGTGTGTTGCTCAATAATCGTGGGAGCTTGACGGCGGCTTTTGAACTCAAAAAGAAAAACAGTGAACAAAAGCACTTTGACCGGCGATGATCTGTCCTTTTATCACTTCCATCGACTAATTGCTCCGTAATTGACTGTCATGTGAAAACGTCGGACGCCTTCTTTACGGCGTCTGTTTTTGATTTCGGGATTAACACGAGCAGTCGTGCGAGAGACAAAAAAAAAAGCAGTCGATCTGAAGTCGCGACACGCCGCCGCCCCGACATGCGCTCGGCTTTCCTCTCGTACGAGGTGAATTATAAAGCGCGTTTTTAGTTCTGATTCATTTGCTATTTTAATGTAGTGAACAGAGAGATCATCTCGCCGAGAGCGGTGTCAGAGGGCCCATCACCTCGCCGCTTTACAGCGCGCCGTTTGATTCAGCGGGTGATTCTGAAGAGGCAATTTAGTTCAGTACCACTGGCGCCGTTTGACATTCCGCCGGAGAATCGCTAGGACTCTCGACGATATCAGGTAAAAAAAAACGGATCCGTGCGGCTCGTAAAATGAGCTTCCGACCGAATTAAAAAAAGAAAACACATGTAGACGCCGCGACGAGGCGGCGACAAATTGTATCTGTCGGTGAATCTGCTTTGAAACGGAGCCAGTCGGGGTCGTTCGCACTAAATATTTGCTTTGAGCAGATTAATGGCCGACGGCCAGCGACTCCACAACAATTAATGAGAGAAGCTTTGTGAGCGAGCGAAACGGCACAAATGCCTTTTTTCCACTCCAGATTGAAGACTATAAATCAATCAGATTCGGATCCTGCAAAAACATCGAATTAATGCCGAGAGTGACTTTGCATATAAGCTGTGAAGATCTAATCGGTTCGGGCCATAAACGCTTCTTCTTCTCTTGTATTCAGCTCAGTGTTTGTTTCTTTAAAGCTGCATGTGGCTTAAAGTCCATAAATATTGTGTCAGAACAGTGTAACTGCAATGTAGTTACGCCTCTGTTGCGCAGTTGTCACATATCACATGGACTAAAGGCCCTCAGTTTCTCATTTGATCCTTCTGGTATCTTAAAAAAGTCTGTCAGTACTTAAGCTGCCTTTGACCCGTTGCTTTAAAGCAGCACTACGTAACATTTTACGGCGTTTGTATTCAACGTATGTTTCTGGAACAGTCTTTCAAGTTGTTCATTTAGTTCTGTTCAAACTGCGTTTTACAATGTTTGCAGTGAGCAAATGCTGTTCTACAACTCATTAAAATTAAATTGAAATACCGGATATAAAAGATGTTAAGTAAATATATAAGTAAGGACTTACATTTTGATGCTGCTTTTAATTTCATCTTTTCTATGATGATTTTTACTTTTGAAAAGTCTCTCTAGTTACTATTTCAATGTTGTTCCAAGTTCTGGAGAGTTGTGGAGACGGTGGTTGCGTTCGTTTTTTCTTAAAGTTGAGGACTTTTTCAAACTTCCAGGAAGAGAAAACTAACCCAACAAAAGACCCTTTTTCCTCATCTCCAGAGTTTGTGGCAGCCGCATTTGAGACACTTCGGTTTTCAAGACAGTTTTAGACTTTTGCAAAAACACTATTATAACAGCAGGGGGAGTCGGAAACTTCCGTAGTGCTACTTGATTTTTTTGAGTGTTAACTTTAAACCACACCATGCCTTTTTTTGTTGAAAAATATGACATTTAAAAAAAAACATTTTTCTCTAAACCCTAAAAAAACTAAAAATTTGCTCAAAAATGTCCTGAAGAAATATTGTTAGCGAACACAGTTGGATGAATCGTTAAAATTAGAAATGTTTTAAGGACTGAACTTTTGTTCTTATTTCACAAATTGTATTCAAACAGTGTGTATAGTTATTATTTTAATGCTGTTCAAACTGCGGAGACGGTGGTTGCATTTATTTCTTTAATTGTCGAAGACACTTCAGTTTTCTCGACTCTTGCAATTACACTGCTCTAACAGTGGAGGGAGCCAGAAACAATGTTCCAAAATCCTACTTTAACTTAACTTGATTGTGAACCCTTATTGCACATTTTACATTTCTCGCTAATCCCTGATTAAAACAAAACAAAAACAATACATACTCAAAAATGAATTGTGAGCGAGCACGATTGTACGACTCATTAAAATATAATTAAAATATGCATTACAGAACACGTTACAGGGCTGCGGTACGTTTTTTTTTCACTTTGGCAACATCCACGTCAACCACGGCTACTTAGCTTATGCTACTTAAACTGTGATTCACATTTTCTGCTCCACGTATAATTTGCAACACGCCGCTATTATGGCTAAATGTGCTAAATGAGCCAAGTGTTAATTTTAATTGGGCAGCACATTACTTTAAGGGTGATATTAAGCTTCGGGCTTTTTTTTTTTTCCGCACGCAGATCATCCGCGTGTTCAGGGGCAGATTTAGTTTGAAACATTTCCGTTTTTCTCTCGCTAGCGAGCGATGGTAGTTGGAAGCGTCTTCATGGTTCTAACAGGCTCTTCACTATCAGTCAGTCAGCAGTTGTTATTTTTCTTAACCTACAAACACGTCAATCACTCGAATCATGTGAAATAACGCGGTGAGCTCACGCGCCGCCGGGAGTCACGGAATCCCGTTCTTAACAAGGCTTATGTTGTCGGAGGAGTTTATCCCCAAAAAAGCCCCGAACCTCCCCCGATTTCTATTTTTTTCATAGATTTTTTTTTAAATTCTCGACAAATTTTGTGTTGCATAAGCAATTTTGTACTATATTATTACTAAACTATCTTGAGAGACTCATTAACCCTTGTGTCATCTCAGGGTCAAGGTGACCCGAACAAATGAGTTTGTGGTATCCCTTGTGTTGTCTCCGGGTTGCCCTCTTGTATATGTATTTCTGGAAGCCATGGAGGTCGTTCACCTTGACCCAGAGACAACGCAAGGGATACGACAAACACATTTGTTTTCAGGCCTACGGGTCACCTTGACCCTCAGGTTTCAAGAAGAATTCAATGGAGAACAATGGAAAAACAAGTCATACAGAGCAGCCTGGTTGTTTAAAAAAACATATTTTGTAGCTGATGATTTAGAATAATAAGAGCGAGCATCAGACTTTAACAGGTTAAAAGACTCGATAATGAGCCCAGATGTTTCGCTCAAGTATTTTTTTCCCCGTTTTCCACTACGATATCTCCGCTGAAATACATATATATTTTATAACAAACCAATACATTTCCAGCACATGTTTTTTATAAACGTGATAAGTAAAACATATTTTTATTGAGACCACACCAGGAGCCGTAAATCTTTGATATCCAGAGCTACAATTCTTCACTCATGTTCCAGACGCCCCACGAAGATGGATAAAATCTCATCGACCATCAGACGATTCAGTGTTTTGAGGTACGAGTGCCAAACGTTTGGAATTCTTCCCCTTCGCCTTGTTTAGCTTAACAGAGTGGATTGTTTTTTTTATTCTTTCTTCAACTATTTTCCGATCTTTCATCCTCTCCTCGATGGAAGTATATCAGTGCCATCAGAATGTTTACTAACTGTAATAAAAACTCATTTTTTTATACATAGTTCTTATTCCAATAATTAAAAAGTACATTTTTTAATTAAATATTTTTAAATCCGTCTTTAAAGTGTGGTATTGTCTGGTGGCACTATTCTACCTACATTTTTTATATTGAATTAAAAAGGTAAGAAATTAAAAATAATATTGAATTTAGAAAAAAAAAGAAAAAAGAATGTCGAACTCTAGCTTCATTATAGAATCTATTTGAGTTTTGTATATTATTTGGGTAAAATAAAAATTAAACCCTTAAATGTGTAAATTATTCAATTTAATTATAAAAAAATATATAAGAATTCAAGACTTAGAATTGAGAAACTATTGAATTAAATGATTAGATAAAAACAATTTAACCTCTATTATTAAAAATAAATAAATTCAAAGCTTGAAATCAACAACATTTAGATAAAATTAAATCTGAAATGTGAAATATTAGCTGAAGCTAACTACTTTCTTAAATGTATGTTTGTAGTGACTTTCATAATTTTTAAAAAGTTTTAAAGATAAGATTTTAATACAGAAATGTGTGCGACCACGTTGTCTTTTTAGTTAAGCAAAAATAAAAAGAAGCGTAATGATTAGTCCAAAGCTTCTCTTGAATCAAGTCAACATTTGAAGTGGGTCATTCGAGCTAAACGCTTTTAGCGACCCCACGTTAGTAACCGACAGAAGTCCCCGATCAGACGGGAGCACTCACAGTGATGCTGGGTCCGAAACCGGATCCGGGCTGAGGGCTAGCAGCGCTGATGTAGTTGCCCACGGCCGAGTCCTGGCTGCTGGGTCCGTACAGATCCGCCACGGGTCCGGGACTGTTGGCCCCGGGGAACCCGCCGGGCCTTGAGGGGTTGGTGCCTGTTGCAGAAAAACACAGAGCAGAGGACGCTCAGAACCGGGGCGACCCAAGACGGACGCATGGACTGGATTCGAACTATTTATCATTTATTTTAAAGTGTTTTAGCGAATCCAGTATGACGTCCTCTCGTGGAAGTCATGCGTGACGATCGTGCACGAGACGAAAAACAAACACTTTGTCGCTACATGCCAACAAACACAAGCCATGCAGAAGAAAGAGAGCCTTTGCTTTTGTTAGATCCTAACTATATCTCTAAAAGAAAATAGCTGTGAGACAAGAAAAAGAGGCATAAAGTGAAGATATAAAAAAAAAAAAAAACCTTGACCCGAGGTCTTGAGCAGGTTGGAGCTCGGGAGGATAAAATAAAACACGGCTTACCACCTTTCGCCCCTGTGAGCAACCCAGACTAATAAAATGTCTTAACAAATACAGATACCTACTAAAGGCCAATAACGCCGGCATCAGAGATGGGAAAAAAAAAAAAAACAGTCAGGGGAGGAAGAAAAATGTGAATATCTGAGCAGCAATCTCGTCTGCTGTCAGCCCAAGCGTAACCCTCGCGCTCACCCTCGCCGAGACAGATGGTGCAGGAATATAACCTGTACGGCTGCATTAGGAAGACAAAGCGGCGCCGGTGAAATGCTTGATCTTGTGTGTGGGTATGAGCTCATGACGCCCCCGAGAGGGAAACGTTGTGTAGATTACATCCGCTAATGCTCACATCCGAAGGGCCGTGACGCCTCTATCAGCGCAAGGTATCTGAGAAAACATCCCTGAAAATACAACGACAAAATAAGTCCAAAAACTACTGGACTTCGCTGCTTTGACTGGAACAGCCGGCAGCTCCTTCTCTTATCTCCACCTCACAGACTCCCTTATTATATAATTACAGACTTTTATAATAAGGGGCCAATTCTTGTGTAAAAGTGGCAAAACCTTTTTTTTTACCAGCCATTTTTTCTGGCGGAAAATAAAGGGCCCTGTGTTTGTTTTCCATTATATCACTGACTACTTCGCGGCCGTTCATTTAGTGATTTCTCTTTTAGAAAAACATGGCAGCCGGCACTGATTCATGGTCGGGGAATTGTGCGAAAAGACAGATTTGATTTAGAGTAACTAAACAAGTGGAGAGGAGGCTCAAGGATATACCTCAGCGGCAGGAGAAAACGAGGAACAGAAAATGAACACCGTTGGGCTCTCGTTGTAAAGATAGATTTTATGCTCAAATAAACTGTCAGGACAGAAACTTAATATAGACCCTGATCAAAAGGTAAACTGTGCCTTGCCAACAGAAAATTAAACCTTTTTTTAAGGACTAAAGTTGACATCTGAACTCCACTTCTTCAATATTACAGTGAGGTATAACAATTTTTAAGTTAGCTAACATTAATGTCTGTTAAACTTTGCTTAAAGTCAGCAAACATTAGCGTTTGTTAAGCTTAGCTGACAATACTGTTTGTTTACGTCAGAAAACATCAGTATTTGTTAGACTTTGTTACCTATAACATTTGTTAAAGTCAGTCAACATCAGCGTTTGTTAAACTAAGCTCACTATAATGTTTTCTTAAGTCAGCTAACATTAGCTATTTTTAAACTTGGCTAACTATAATGTTTTGTAAAGTCAGCTAACATTGGCCTTCTTTGAAAGTTATCTAACAATAATGTTTGTTTAAGCCAGCTAACATTAGCGTTTGTAAAACTAAGCTCACTATAATGTTTTGTTAAGTCAGCTAACATTAGCCTTTTTTGAACGTTATCTAACAATAATGTTTGTTTAAGCCAGCTAACATTAGTATTTTTTAAACTAAGCTCACTATAACGTTTCATTAAGTCAGCTTACATTAGCGATTTAAACATGGCTAACTAAAATGTTGTGTAAAGTCAGCTAACCTTAGCCTATATTAAACTTAGCTAACAATAACGTTTGTTAAAGTCAGAAAACAGTAGTCTTTGTTTAACTAAGCTCACGATAACGTTTCGTTAAGTCAGCTAACATTAGCGATTTAAACATGGCTAACTATAATGTTGTGTAAAGTCAGCTAACGTTAGCCTTATTTAAACTCAGCTAACATTAGTATTTGTTAAACTAAGCTCACTATAACTTTTCGCTAAGTCAGCTAAGATGAGTGTTTTAAACATGGCTCACTACAATGTTGTGTAAAGTCAGCTAACGTTAGCCTTATTTAAACTTAGCTAACAATAGTGTTTGTTAAAGTCAGCCAACATTAGCTTTTTTTAAACTGAGCTAACAATCATGTTAGTTAGAGTCAGCAGGCATTAGCCTTTATTAGACTTGAATGAAATTAAATTCAATAATATTGTTATTGTAATGTTGTGAAATGTCAATATTATCTGGCTCTACTTTTTTTTTTTTTTACCATTAAAATGTCTTTTTTTTTTTTAAATTAATTTCTGTCAGTATTATTTCGGGTCTTAAGTTTTTCCATTATGAAATAATTTGTGTTATTTTCGGTCTGTATTATTTTGGGTCTCATTTTTCCCGGTGTAAAAAACTTGGTGTATGTTCTGTCAGTAGTTATGGAAACATAGGTTTGTATCAATAAAATAATAGAAATAGTATCTTTCCTGCACTTTCACTCTTGCCGCACTTACCATGTGCAAACATCCAATATCTGCATCACTGACTGATGAAAAATACTACATTTAAAAACCTCTATTCTTCAACCGGCATTGCTTGAATTAAGAGTGTTTTGACAAGCCGGCGTTTCAAAGCCTCATAAATTCACGAGAAATTTTTCGCTGCTTGGAAAACATGAAGGTGAGCTTCCCTCCGAGGAAGCAACACAAAGACCGTTCCTGCCTTGTCAGCGGCTTTTTTCGCGCTACAATCATCAAATCTTGAGACAACTGTGCTGATTTATGCATCCAATGATGTTGAGAAGTGAGTAATCTCACTGCTGCCATGTCGGTGTCTATGAAACAACTGTTTAATAGATCTAGAGGGGGATTGTGGGAGAATGCCTAGGGGGGCGGGGGGGGGGGGGGTGTCACACTTATACACCAATATAAAACAACAGGCTTCCCAAAAAAAAAAAAAACACCGTTCACATGCCATCTGTGTCTCTGTTGGTGTGTTTTTTTTCTGCTGTTTGTTGCAGTTTTTTTTGTTGCTCAGACAAGTCTTTAGAAAAAGGCCAACATCTGCCCGGTGCAGCCGAGCAACACTCGGACCATCCGGACGGGCTGCCGGGTCCATCGCACACTCATCGCTGACGTGAGTTTCGGCGCAGTGTGGCGTGTTCATCGTGACGCGACTCAGACGGCGATGACGCAAGATATGTCAGACCCTGATGTGGCCTGAAGTTCAGACGCCGTCTGATGGTGCTCGTGATTCCTGTTAGGTAACTTGAGGTGTTCTATCTGCAGTGGGGAGTTCCTATGGAAATGACCAGGAGGATCACCGCAGATAATTCATTTTTAAAACATGTTTGAGACATATTTTGAGGCTAAATTTTGTCTGTGACATGCCATGTGTGAGTCCCGGTTAAATGTGTGCGTCGATTGATGATGTTTTTTTTTTTAATATACTCTTTTCTGTCAATTTTGTGGGATTTTCAGTCTTGTTGTTACTAGGTAAAAACCTTTGCAATAACGATACATAGTCGCTCCCCATTGCTATTAGCATTGCTATTTCGTTAGCTAATAAACAGAAGAAATAAAGATTCCTTTTTTTTACTGTGATGTTATTGGCAACATTGTTTTTTCTTAATTTAGAAACATGCATTTAGTCATTTGGTTCACTTTTTTATTAGATATATTTATATAATATAATAAATAAATATATATATTAATATATAAAATATTTATTTTTTATTAGACGTTTTTTATTTGTTCAGGCTTTTCCTTGATTTTCTGGAACTCCTGTTGTGTTATCAGTTTTATCTTGACCTTTAAAGTATATACTTTATTGAATATTGTTTTGATTGTTTAAGCGCTTTGTGACCCTGGTCTGGAAAAGTGCTATACAAATAAAAATTACTTACTTACTTACTTAGTTTGTGTTGGTTCATGCTAGCATTCACGTTTGTAAAAGTTATCTCACTATAATGTTACGTAAAGTCAGCTAACATTAGCCTTTTTAAAACTTGGCTAACTATAATGTTTCATAAATGAATCTTAGCCACATTATATAATATTACTATTAACCGTGCTATTTAGCTAATCTAAAGAATAAATAAACCGATTCCTTTTTTATGGACTTTAATGTTATTGGCAACATTGTTTTTTAAATGTTAGGAACAAGCATTCAGTAATGAGGTTCACTATGTTTCAGTCTTTTAAGCAAAAGTTTTTTTGTATGTTGGTTCATAGTTAGCTAACTGTAACATTTGTAACAGTCAGGTAACCTCAATGTTTGTCATAGTTAGCTAAGTCAGTAACAGTAAGTTTATTGACCTAGCTAACAATAAAATGTGTTACAGTTAGCTAACATTAACATTTGTTAAAGCGAGCTAACTACAACATTTTTTACAGTCAGCTAACATTATTGTTCGTTAAAGTTAGCTAAAGTTAGCCAACAATGACATTGTTACAATCAGCTGACATTATCGTAACAGTTCTTACAGTCAGCTAAAGTTAACATTGCTAAAGCCGGCTAACATTAACATTTGTAAAAGTTAGCTAACAATAAAATGTGTTACAGTGAGCTAACATTAACATTTGTTAAACAGAGCTAACTATAACATCATTTACAATCAGCTAACATAACCGTAACATTTCTTACAGTCAGCTAAAGTTTACATTGTTAAAGTCGGCTAACATTAACATTTTTAAAAGTTAGCTTACAATAAAATGTGTTACAGTGAGCTAACATTAACATTTGTTAAACAGAGCTAACTATAACATCATTTACATTCAGCTAACATAACCGTAACATTTCTTACAGTCAGCTAAAGTTTACATTGTTAAAGTCGGCTAACATTAATATTTTTAAAAGTTAGCTTACAATAAAATGTGTTACAGCTAACAATAAAATGTGTTACAGTGAGCTAACAATAACATTTGTTAAACAGAGCTAACTATAACATCATTTACAATCAGCTAACATAACCGTAACATTTCTTACAGTTAGCTAAAGTTTACATTGTTAAAGTGGGCTAACATTAACATTTTTAAAAGTTAGCTTACAATAAAATGTGTTAGAGTGAGCTAACATTAACATTTGTTAAACAGAGCTAACTATAACATAATTTACAATCAGCTAACATAACCGTAACATTTCTTACAGTCAGCTAAAGTTTACATTGTTAAAGTCGGCTAACATTAACATTTTTAAAAGTTAGCTTACAATAAAATGTGTTACAGCTAACAATTAAATGTGTTACAGTGAGCTAACATTAACATTTGTTAAACAGAGCTAACTATAACATTATTTACATTCAGCTAACATAACCGTAACATTTCTTACAGTCAGCTAAAGTTTACATTGTTAAAGTGGGCTAACATTAACATTTTTAAAAGTTAGCTTACAATAAAATGTGTTACAGTGAGCTAACATTAACATTTGTTAAACAGAGCTAACTATAACATTATTTACATTCAGCTAACATAACCGTAACATTTCTTACAGTCAGCTAAAGTTTACATTGTTAAAGTCGACTAACATTAACATTTTTAAAAGTTAGCTTACAATAAAATGTGTTACAGTGAGCTAACATTAATATTTGTTAAACAGAGCTAACTATAACATTATTTACATTCAGCTAACATAACCGTAACATTTCTTACAGTCAGCTAAAGTTTACATTGTTAAAGTCGGCTAACATTAACATTTTTAAAAGTTAGCTTACAATAAAATGTGTTACAGCTAACAATAAAATGTGTTACAGTGAGCTAACATTAACATTTGTTAAACAGAGCTAACTATAACATTATTTACATTCAGCTAACATAACCGTAACATTTCTTACAGTCAGCTAAAGTTTACATTGTTAAAGTGGGCTAACATTAACATTTTTAAAAGTTAGCTTACAATAAAATGTGTTACAGTGAGCTAACATTAACATTTGTTAAACAGAGCTAACTATAACATTATTTACATTCAGCTAACATAACTGTAACATTTCTTACAGTCAGCTAAAGTTAAAATTGTTAAAGTCGGCTAACATTAATATTTTTAAAAGTTAGCTTACAATAAAATGTGTTACAGCTAACAATAAAATGTGTTACAGTGAGCTAACATTAACATTTGTTAAACAGAGCTAACTATAACATTATTTACATTCAGCTAACATAACCGTAACATTTCTTACAGTCAGCTAAAGTTAAAATTGTTAAAGCAGGCTAACATTAATGCTCAAGTTAGCATGAGTCACCCTTTTGTTTGCATATTCTAGTCAGTTATATAACATTCCTGTTTAAAAAAACTGATCTGGGGCGAAGTGTAACTTTTTGGATTCCGCATGCGTACCATCACCGTCCTACTAGGTAGGTAAGCAATAACTAACATTTCCTCAGACGTATTAGCATTGTTAAGCTAATGGCTACGTTCAAGAATCAGATGTACATCACGAACATGTGGATATAAGTGCAGATTAAAAATATAATCTGCTGCCGACGTTGTTTTATTTTTCATGAAGACGGCCGTGCGTTGCTGCAGAAAAAGCAACGATCTGTAAGAATTGCATCTGACGAGCCTCACGTAACGCAGGTTCTGACTTGGACAGGAAGTGGCGACGTGAACGCCCGACTACACCGAGAGCGTGTGAAGATGATGTAAAAAGGGCTGCAGCATAGCTCGGCGTAACGCGCTCATGAGCTAACGCGTCTTAAGTGCCACGACGCACGAGTCCGCACTTGATCCCCCCGATGATAAACCGGCCACCATTATTCCACTAATGGACATCACTTGATTTAGCGGAGAAAACGAACGGGTCGTGACATAAATACAGAAGCAGGGTTATATGTGTCGGTTAAAGATGATGCCCCATTATGTTGTGAAATGTTCCAGTCTCTGCCATAATTAACACAATCACATCGTCCAACGTTTTTTTTTTTTTTTTCTGACTCAGTTCCGCACTAATTCATGCTATTCCAGGGCCGTCCTAGTGCGACACGTGGAGACGGAGGAAGTCTGTTTAGCATTCAACGTTGCACTGGCGCTGATTTGCTAGTTAGACTTTCACACTTTAATAGGAGAGTAATTATTCATACACTTAAAAACACTTCAAGGGCTGGAATAAAAATGACATTCGCTCTCACGCTCATTTCTTTGTTTATCATAAATTCAGATGAAGGCGGCGGCGGCGGTGGCGGCGGCGCTCGCTGACATTCGCCGCCACTTGTTTTGCTCGCATGCAAACGAAGGATCACATTCTCCGAGGCCCCCCTCCGAATATGCAGGCAAAAGGGGGCCACAGCAACACAACTTGTCAAGGAAACAAGTGCATAAATAAGAAAAAGGAAGGCAGAACATGCACTAGGGTTGTCTTTTAAGAAGGGGGGGACGGGGGGGGGGGGGGGTACGGGGGGCGTCTATCTATCAACAACAAAAAACACCGGAAGATAAATCGCTCATACAAACCTGGGTTCTTAAATTGATCCGGGCTGTGTAGGTGCTGGAGGGGGGAGTTGCAGGCGGAGGTGGCATGCTCACTGTGCAGCATCTGAGCCGCTTGGGGCCCCAGGGAGCCATAGTCCGCAAAGGAGCAGGGCCCCCCCCTCTGGTCACTGGGCGTAGAGTAAAACCCATAATCGGGGAGGCCTGGGAGTAGAGTGGGGTGGGGGGGGGGGGGAAGATGGGGGGATTCCATCATTGTGGAAATCAACTTGTTTTCATCGTCAAAATAAATAATAATAACGTTTTGCATGCTACTGGTGTGGAAACGGTCGTTCATTGGCCCTTCGGCGTCTGCTGCTGTCATGTGACTGAGCCCCCTCCCCCTCCCCGCTGCCAGATCAAGAGAATCACAACATTTGAAATTGACAACAATTCCACATGCTCCCCATACACTTGTGTGGTGTTTTTTTTTTGGACACTAGGTGGCGTTTTTCCTCATGGTATCAGTGTGACCTCAAAGCAAAACGTATTTCGATTCATATTCAATTTCTAATAAGGTGGATATGCGGAGGGGACATGTGAGGGGACGATGGGAATTTATAATTAATCGAAAGTATTGTTCCACAACTTGGTGAAACAATTGAAAATGTAGATTTTTAAGATAAGTTACTCTTCGAAAATGCATCCTTTGGGGCCATTATTGGTCCTTGAAATATAATAAACGGCATAATTCAACCTCAGATTTCAAGTTGGCTCACATAATGAACCTGAGCATCTTCAACTCTGACTCTTCTGACTTCTACCGTCAACACTGGCCACAGATATGTACTACTATATGTAATACTTGACAGAACTAGCTAGTAGTCATAGCAGAGGACGTACAGAGAAGTATTAATGTTTCTTATAGGCAACATTTATCTAGTGCTCATTTAAATCATTCATAATTTATTAACTATAGTTCTTTGTTCACAGACTCAAATTTCTCTCTTTTCCCATCAAGTGATGTTTAAATGTTTCGTTCATAGTTATGTATAATAATAATAATAGTAATGACAACAACAACAACATCAATAATAATAAAATAATAATAATAACAACTAAAATAAAACAATAACCGCAATAATGTTAATACTCATAATAACAACAATAACAGCAAAAATGATAATAGTAATAGTAATAATTTATATATAAAGAAAATGTTTTAAAAAAAAATGGAACAATTATAGAAAACTATTTCAGCTTCAAAATGTCATGGCATTATTATAGAATCATATGTTATTTTTCTCGTTAATTAAAGCAACTTTATTGACAGACATAAATTTCTCTCCTTTCCCATCAAAATTAATTAATAAAAAACTTAACCAAAATGATGTTTAAATGTTTGGTACATAGTTATATATATATTTTATAAAATAAAAATAAACAACAACAACACAACAATAATGATAATAATAATATTATAACGACAACAACAACAACAAAATAATAACAACAATTAAACAATAACAACAATAATGATAATAATAATACAATCTATAATAGTAATCATTTATATGTAAAGAAAATGTAAAAAAAAAAAAATTCAGCTTTAAAATGTCAATGCATTGTTATTATTGTTATTTTCTCATCAACTAAAGCAAAAATCTACAATTTTGACGTTATAATTCTTTGTTATTATTAGTTTAATTTAAACGATCATGAAATCTTTAGAAAATATACCAGCAGTGGAACCGACACAAATTATAGCTTTTTTTATTTTTTTATAAACAAATAATGAAAAAATAACCTATTAAGTTTATGTTAATTATACCAGGTTGCAGTTACATGCCTGAGACACTAGGGGGGAAACTCTATTGTAAAAACAACGGACAGGGCCTTTAGGTAGTCTTTGTTGATATTTACAAGTGACGTTAAGGTTTTTTTCGTCGACATTCCAGTTTGACGTGCTCCTGACATTGACCCGATGATTCGCCTTCACATAATCTCCAAGTTTGTCATTGGCCGTTTTTAGCCCCGTCATCAATGAGCCTGATAAAAAAAGTTCATTAAACGCCCGATCAATAAACGCTCACTTCAAAAACCAACACCTCCACGCGCGGCAATGGAAGTCTGAAAGAGAGCGAACACAAAGCGCCGTTGATCGATAATTAATTTAGAGCCTCTTTCTCTTTGGACCAACAAGCGAGAGATGATAAGAGTGAACGAGATACCGATCCATTCATGGTCATCGATGACGGACATTCCAAAGGGGCCCCCCCCGAGTGCCGCGTTTATTGGCCCCTGCCAACGACTGGAGGATTAGCAACAGTTTAGAAAGAAAAAAAAATGTCATTCGACAAAACGTCCCGCTGACGTTTATTGCTTGTCCTCTTAATCTGGACAAGCAGCCGATAGAAGGAGTTCAATTAAAAGAAACTTTTTTTTTCGGAATCTTGTGATCGGTGACGACTATACCCCCCCCCCCACCACCCTCTATTCGCTGTCTGTTATTTGGGTCACGGCGCGAACAGCCATTCAAAGTCACTTCACCTCCGACTATTTCAAGAGTGAGACCGTCCACTTGTGCCAAATGGAATGCGAGCCGGCGGCGGCGCCGATGCTTTTTAGCACTCTGATCCCGGCACTCGTGAGCCGTCTGCCCACTCATCAAATTATAGGATCCAAATGCAGCTCGGCTTCCCACGTACGTCACATAACGCCTGACACATTGAACAAAGCTCAAGAACCAATCATTCCATTTGGTTCACTTAGACAAATGTCAGGGACAGACATTGATTGGGGCTGTTGCTAATGAGCAAAACGGAATCAATAGAATAATTATAACATTTGACAATTGCGCAAAACCCAGTCGAGTTTTGTAGAAAAAGTTCTTTACATCCGTCATGTCGGAACAAAAGCCACTTTACCTTTGTTCCACCTTCAAACTTGTCGGAAAGTCCGAACTCTTTAACGCCCTTTTCATTACCGATATAAACTTTGACTTGGAAAAGTACGTCCGTACGTAGGCCCTGGTTTCTACAATAAGTTCCCATCATTTTATTTTTAGATTGAAAACACCAAATCAAAACTCAAGTTTCAATCCATGGGCTAGTCTTAAAGTCTCTCATTTCTTCTTAATTTTAATTTTGGGTACAACTTAAGGTACATTTATTTGGACAAATATTACAGTGAGACTTAAGGTACATTTATTTACAACTTAAGGTACATTTATTTGGACAAATATAACAGTGAGACTTAAGGTACATTTATTTACAACTTAAGGTACATTTATTTGGACAAATATAACAGTGAGACTTAAGGTACATTTATTTACAACTTAAGGTACATTTATTTGGCCAAATATTACAGTGGGACTTAAGGTAAGTAAGTAAGTAAGTAAGTAATATTTATTTATATAGCGCTTTTCGAGACCAGGGTCACAAAGCGCTTAAACAATCAAAACAATACTCAAAAAAGTACATACTTTAAAGATCAAGATAATACTGAGAACAACACAGGAGTTCCAGAAAATCAAGTAAAAGCCTGAACAAATAGAAACGTCTTAAGATGTTTCTTAAAGGAGTCAGTAGACGCCATCAAGCGCAAAGAGAGATGAAGATCGTTCAAAAGTTTAGGATCAACAGCCTGAAAAGATTTCTCTCCTCTGGTCCTGAGCCGTGTGCGTGGAACCATAAGTAGATTCTGATCCACAGACCTCAGAGCCAGAGCTGGGGTGTAAGGCTGGATCAGATCAGTGATGTAAGGAGGAGCCTGACCATGAATAGATGAAAGTAAGAACCAGAATTTTAAAGTTGATCCTGAAAGAAACTGGAAGCCAGTGAAGAGTTTTAAGGATCGGAGAAATGTGAGTTCTTCTACTAGAGCGGGTCAGAATTCTCGCTAATATTACAGTGAGACTTAAGGTACATTTATTTACAACTTAAGGTACATTTATTTGGACAAATATAACAGTAAGAAGATAAATATATTCCATGTTTTCTTAGTAGGTCTCATGATACAAACAGGAAGTACAACTGAATTGCGTAACAATTGCGTAGAGAAAGGTTTTACACAAACTTGTCGATAGAAAAAACAAATTCTCAAGAGATTTACTTCCCTTTATTTAAAATATGTGTTTCAAAATACAAACATTTTCCTCAATTAAATACCCTTCATTCATCCTTATCGCCAAAATTTTCAGATTCATTTAGATTTTTGTTTTGTTTTTTATAACTACTCAATATAAACCAAACAGGAACCATAAGTTTATAAAGTGTACATGGATAGTTTTTACTGCACTTTAAGTTAAAATGCGATTTTGGGGTAAACCACAGTCAGCAAGATGGAGCGTGACGGGAAGCGATCAGTGCTGGTCAGAAGTCTGAAGCAAATAGTGAAGCTGTTTTCATTCCTTTGTTGACGCTTTATTCTCACATGTCTTTGTGCCCTTTTATTGGCGAAAGCACAAGGGGAAAAAGTGCTTGAGGACACACCGGCAGGGGCCACGTCAGGACTCCGGAATGAGTCAGACTTCAGGAAACGCACTTGAAAACAACCTTCTAGTCATAGCTACAGCACTTGAAATACAAATAAAGCTGCAAATCTTTACTAAAAAGAACCGTTACATCATCCAATTTGCTTTATTTACTACTGCGATTCGGAGTAATTTGAAGGATAATAATTAAACCTTAAAAAAAAATAAAAAAAATATTCAGGATTTATTTAGATGTTTTTACAACTTGATTGAAACTGTGTTGCTTGATTATGTTGCAATTTAGAAAATGTTTTTTTTTTTGTAAGGGATTTTTTAAATTCTGAAAATAGTGTGATTAAAAACCAAAAAAACGGCATTTAATTCCTGTCAGGGAACTTTTTGAAAATTATTTTTGCGATGGAAAATAATGGTGGAACCTTTTAACCCTATGTGTTATCTCAGGGTCAAAGTGACCCAGAAGCCAGGTACAATTAGTTTATTGGCAGAGTTTAAAACTTACTGCACGCTTATGTAGTTCAAATTCAGTTCGTAACTGAAATGGCATTTTTTTTTTCTTTTTTTAATTTATAGTTTAGGCATTAGCTTTCAGATTAAACTGTTTTAAAGAATCTAAAATTGAACTACATTGTGCTTTATTTTGAAAAGGCCACTAGATGTCACTCTCAGTTATATTATTTGTCTGTATTAATCTTTTCATTTAATTTAACCTGGAATATTTATCAAATTACGAGCGCCTTCTAGTGGCCTTTCAAAATTATGATGACACACTCAGGATTATAAGTATAAACTATTACGCTTTAATAAATATATCTTATTTCACTGTACCGTATCGATTATTCAACGGTACTGTATTGATCATGAAAAAGTCATCTTTCTATTTATTGTCATTGTTATTTTATTGTTTATATTTAAAAAAAGTTTTTATAAAATAAAACAATTTAAAAATGAACAATTCACAGTGTTTGTTAATTTTTTTCTTCAAATTATTTTACTGTACGTAGTAGGGGCGTGAGAAAAAAAAAAAGATTAGTAGTATTTAAAAAAAAACAAGTAAAACAAAAAAAAAATGATAACTTTCGAATTTAATTTTTACTATAGTTCTATTAAGGTTCATATTTCTATTATGTTCAAAATAAAATGGGTTTGATCATTCTTTGTATTGCAATTAACCCTCCGACCGCTAAGTGGCAGCTGTTATCACTTCCTCCGCTGATGAAGAAACTATGCTGGGAGGACTGAGGACTAGAGGATACAGTGGACTCCAGCAGCTTTTAAAGCTGATGTTTAGTCATATTTTGGTTTCAAAACAAATGAAATCAGTTACGACTTCGTCAAGAGTCATGTGGTCTGTAAATTCTACAACACCAGAGTCAAGTCAAAACAACAAATACATCCTTGTTACTACAGTATCGAAATATATCGTATTGCCAGATTCTTGCCAATACACACCTCTATTCACTACGCAACTTGAACCCTCAGACCACACGTTGAAATGATCGTTTTTTGGGGGCGACTGCGGCGTCTGCAGGTGGACGGCGAGGGGCGTCGCTACAGCAAGCGTGTTGAGCTGCTGCACCTCAAAGCCATATATTTTAATCAGTGCCCATCTGATCCGTTATGCGGGGCGACGGCAGAGCCCCACAGCTGCATCAGTATCACCCATCATATCGCCGTGCCTTCCGACCGTCCCGCTATTAATATTCACACAATCTATCCAGAACAATGGGCCTTTCTCCAGACTCTGTTTTTTTTCCACTGGGCACTAATTGGATGTAATTACTCATCTACAAAACAAATGAGCGTGCTGAGGTTGCCTTGGAGACAAGATCATGGGACCCAACGGTGCGATTCATTCGCGGGGCTTCATTTATACTGATAATTATCGCAACACCAACCCCCCCCCCCTTCCCTCGCTCTCCCTTCTGGCCTCGGTGACCACGGCGAGATGACAGGAACGAAGAGAGGGAGTGTCCTGTGGTCATCTGTTACTGACATCATCGGCTTGGATCTCTAAATGGATAAACGCCCCGCTCTCCTTCCCACTTTGCCAGGTGACTGCCTTTAAGGAGGAATCGCGGACCTTGAAGGCCCCGGCCGCACTTTTTCACTCGGGCTCGGGAAATTAAAACTAATCACGCCGATGATGATGATGATGATGATAATATACAGGAACAAATGTACACACTTAAAAAAGCAAGGCGCGGCGGAGGAAAATATAACTAATATAAATCCGCTCACACGAAGAGAAGGGCCACTGCAAGGTACAAGCCAATGTTGCTAGGATAGCTCAGGGAGGAAACGAGTTATAAAAGTAAAGTGATTCTGGTGAATTTACAAAAAAAAACAGTATTTGTAGATTTTAAATTGTTTCAAATGTTGAAAGTTTCCTTTCAAAGATACAGTAAGTCCCTCATCATGACCATGTTATGAACGTATTACTTTATAAAGTTCTCGCCCCGTCTGAAATCTGGGCGAACGAGAGGTTACAAGAGTAAAGTCCATTATGACGTAATAATGGCTTGACTCCTCCTCCGGTCAGCTGTAATCACGCCTCACTTTGTTTATACGACGAGTCCCCTTGAGGTGGATACATCAAGGATTGATGACGTGCGATGACAAGCTGAGATGCTCGACCAAATCTCGTAAACGAGACTTTGTCTACAGAAAACAAAGTGTTTTCAGTGGGCGGGGCTTAAGTACATTTTCTAATGTAAATATTTCAATGAAAAGAGAGTTTTGTACAAACAGACACGTACTGATAAATACAATAGAGGTCCAAGATCTATTTAAGACACGCATAAATCAACACTTTGGTTGACTTTGGACAATGAAAGCTGCTCATTTGTATGTGTTCCTACTACTAGAAATCTAGTTTACTTTAAATTAAACAATAAAAAAAACACTAAAAGTAGACTTTTTGCCTCCATTTCAAATGGTGTTTGAGAGGATTTCTTCTTTAATGGACAAGCAAGCTTGTCCCCTGCCTGTAGCTGAGATGGATTTAAGAAGCGAAAACAATAAATAATCTTAAATTCCTACATTTTCACATTCCTTAAAATACCTGAATTACAGTTTCTTTCTTTACCTCTGCCAAGGAGGTAATATCTCTACGAGTATTAATCCATCTTTATTGTCTGTTAGCATAATAGAAAATATCCTTTTTTTTTTACAATTCAATATATTTTTCATTAAAATGAGAATAATTTTATTTGAATAGATGTTTAGAAGTTTTACTTGGAATCTATGGGCTGATGCTAGTATTAACCACGGTGGCCCTGAAGGGGAAAAGCCTTAAAACACATTTACTTAAATTAATCAACTTTTTTTATTAATTTTTCTCATTATTTTTACATATTGTGAAATAAAAACCTTTGGAGGAAGTGTGCCTGATTTTGGTGCTTTTCTAGTAACTCTAAAATAAATCATATATTGTCTTGAAATTCGGATTAAAAAATGTTATAATAATATTAAGCTTTTAATACAAATGGTATTCCAGGTACTGCAGGAGTGTTTTATTACAAAAGTTTCACGTGTCTTACAAATAAACATCCCCACTGACTTCTTTTGTTTTGATTGACACCTCTCTTTAACCGCACGGAAAAAACAATAGACAAAATATTTGCGATATTTTAATGATTCCGTGGAACGTGTCATTTCTCCAGCGAGCGAACGAAAGGGTGCCGTTTGGGAATTCAGCAAAAATCTATTATCCAAAGTTATTTTCATTTCTGTGAGGAATTATTCCTCACGCCGTCGCTCCTCCCTTTTCCCCGGCGAGATTCCTCGGCGGCCATCAAACCACATCACTCTACAGAAGATGTCAATAAACCCGACATGCCGCTTCTCAAATTAGCATTGAATTTTAGAGCTACCATAATTAGCTTTTCCATTTTCACCAATGTCATTTAGGGGGAAAAAAGAGAAGCGTGAAAGAAACTAACAGCTCTTTTTCTGTCGAGCCTTGCTTTCACTTTCCATTTGAAATAATCTTTTCTGAATGAATGGCTGAGTAATTAACAGCACTAGACACCCTTTTTCCGAGAGCACAGACATTTCATAAATAATACATATTTAATGTCTTGTCATTTGGTGTTCAGAGAAGCTTGGCTAATGAATTTTAACAGATGATTTCTTCTAGCATTTACTCACTCAACTCAGGCTCTTGTTTTTTCTTATTTCCTTCTTCTTTTTTTTTTATACCTGCTTTCCCTCCTGTAACGCCTCACCACGCAGATCGACTGATTCATATTTACATTTATCGTAGAGTGTGTGTGTGTGTGTGTGTGGAGGTTTACATGGAAAGATTTTTAACGTGACCTGGTGGTTCAAGGAATAAAAGAGGTTGAACCGCACGCCAGCGAAAAAAGGTGAGGGATTGAAACCCAATTCCTGACCGTGGCGTGGATCCAATTGATTCACAAATGTCAATAACTAATTCTCCAAGCAAGCGTCGACAGGTATATTCAAGCCAAAATGTTATTTAAGACGCTTTTAGAAGTCGATTTAACACGCAATGTCCGCTAGCGTTTTATTAGAGATGTTGTAGCAGCAAAGATTTGCCATCAAATTTGTGTCAAAACATGTGATTAATTCTGATTAATCTTAAGTTGCTTTTTTTGAGTCAGTCACAGCCTGAAGTCGACATTAGTACGAATAATATTTAGTATAAAATTGGGTTTTTGGTGCATTTACTTGACGTGTTTTACTGGTTTTTTTTCAAAATAAAATTTGTTTTAGTTTCTGTTATATATAAATATTTTTCTTAATCTGCCACAATAACACATTTTAAATGTAAAAAGGAAATTCTCAGCTCTATTTAAACCGTTTGATCAGCTCAAATAGCCACAGACCCTTTATATGGATCTTTTTATGTATTTCTTCAAAGCAGAAATACATTTAATGTCAATATTTGAAAATCGTAAATGTGCTAAAACAGTCAGATTTTTTGCTGAAGAAAAGGGAGAGTTTCAAGGATTTGGACAAGAGAGTGGATGGATTTGACAAAACAAACACATTTAGTTTAACAAAGGGAAAAAATATAAATGTATATACGGGCAATCAGATCTATAAACTCTGAGAACAAGTAGAAATTCCTTCCTATTTAGCAGTATATTGATGCGTAATTGTGCTGACATGGCTGTAGAGATTCCAGTTAGAATAATACATATCACAATAAAGGAAGACACAAAGTCAGTCATTTGCTTTAAATCACTTGTCCACTAGAGGGCTCCTAAGTACAGAAAAAAAAACAAAAAACAACCCCTGACTCATGCGCCAAGCACCGTTGTGCACAAATTGAGTCAGTTTGGTTCATCAATGTTGAAATGCCATTGTCATTATTAATGAATACATGAATATAATTCACCATTTATTAGCATGATTGCCAAGCTAACGTGATATTACCTCTATCTATCTAAGAGTGTTTTTTTAAAGGTGAATTCAGGTCAATATTTGATGCCGTTTGTACGGTTTCTCGTAAATAAATATGTTTGCTCATACACAGATACGTTAATGGCCATCTGTTTACAAATTTGGAGTAAGTATGTAGAAAAGCAAACAGCAGAGCTAATGGCTACATGATAAAAAAGCAAACAAAAAACGTAACAATACTTTTTATAGCAAATAACAATAATAGCTAACCTGCCTTAAATGTGTAAGTGGACAACATTTATTCAACCCTCTGCACCTTATCATGGCAAAACAAACTTATTACCACTTAGCATTATAACGGCTAATTGGTGGACGAAATCTTGAGAAATACAACGGGATGAAAAACATTCTGAGTGATACATAAAAGTAAAGTGATAGAATTAACCTGTAGTAACTTCTGGGCTGGGACGTAGGTTTGATTCTAACATTGGTGATCACACAAGACAGCTGTCCTGGAAGAGTATAGAATTTAATTTTGGGTTATTCTTACTACTTGCACTTTCGGTTGAACTTACGATTGCCTTATGTCTTGTCCAAATGAGTCTACTCACACTAGGTAATGTACATTTATGCCCCAAATCCAGAGTCTATACGGTCAAAAGTTTAAAGGACTATGGTGGTCATGTTACAAGTGGCATGACAACGGGGGCAGAAAATAAAATGGAAACTAGCGAAAAACCGGCAGAGATAAAAACGAGATTTAAGTTATATGGGCGGGGCTTCTAGCAGAGCTCGACGGATACCCTCTATGTGCCTTCGACAAAACGCTACAGACCGCAACTGTATAGGTAGTGGCCAAACATTAGTGGCTCTTGCTTCCAGGCATCGTAGAACGACTCGCCGGTATTTTTTAAACACCTTCACTTGTGCTGTGTCTCAAATTGCATACTTCTCTAAGTATACTAGAAGTTAGTATACATCAGGATAGTGTAAATACTAACTAGTACGCAAATTCTCAATCAAACATTGCCACTAGAGGGCTCCTAAGTACAAGTAACCGGAATTGAGGTGACAGCTTCTTCTTCTACTACTATTTAATGATGGTTTCAACCAGCTGTTAGAACGCTATCGACACCTGCTGGCAGCACGTTTTGCAAGTTTGGAAAAAGAAATAAAGAAAAAATATGAGAATCTAAATATTTGCGAGATATTTAAGCGAGATATTTAAGATATTTATAACTTTGTGACTTCCGTTTAAAACGTCATTAAGATGGCGGCCGTTTAGGGTGGTTAGTGTCCATCGAACCATACTCAGTTTCGTGGGCGTTTTAGTACGCCAATGTAGTGTGCATGGCGCACTAAATTTCGCATACTAAGAATTGAGACGCACTAAAAATACTGACTTTGAGTACGCAAGTATGCGATTTGAGACACAGCATTGGACAATGAAACAAAATGGAGAAACTATAAGTGGATGACATTTTCAATTGACGAGCTGTTGACTCAGATTTCGCCTTCAGCAAGTGTTCTTTGGACTTATGTAAGCCCCCCCCCCCAGAGGGCAGAGGGTCCCTCAAGACTGTAACCTCACAGCTGTGACAGACGCCATTATGAGGCTAAACAGCAGAAGGGGACATTTTCTCCGCCTCGGTGTCACGACTTCGGTCGTCTTGCCTTGGCGTGCACGCTCCGGTTATTTAGTAGGAATCCATGTAAAGTGGCACCCGAGGATTATCATCGGAGACAAATGAACCTGAGATCACCAGGATTAATTAAGTCCAGTGCGGGCTGACAGTCTTGGTTTGCTCGCGGGCGCCGCTCAAGATCACAAAAGCCAGTCGGACAGGAACAGATAATGACCTGAATTTGGAAGTGCCTGTCACTGACTGTTCCCGTTTTCCTCCGTTAAAGATAAAAGTGGAAAAGGAAAATATCCAGCTCCTTCACTGTTTACACTTCAAGTCTGTATCGCTTCATTCCGGTCTTATCAGACAAAGGGAACACACACTTGTAGAAGCCACGGAATAATGTTTTCTCCTGGTGGAAAAAGCAAATCTCAGACTGATATCAGAGCTTACCAGGAGCTCAGAGAGATTCACAGAAACCTGCCAGAGACTTTGAGAAGCCTCTCTCTAGACATTACTTCGCACTGATGTTGCACATTGTTTTCAAAGGGGGATGTCTTGTGTGAGGATGACAAAGAAAAGATCGCGGCTAGGGATGGTCTGATTCCCTTTGTTCCGGATCGGTATTGGGTCCAATATGACAGTGGTCCCTAACCACCAGGGGGGGGTCTTGGTACCGACTGTTGCAGATTATTAACAAGGCCGAACAGAAAATAACATTTCGGGATTTCTATTGTACAGATTTAAACTGTGTGACAAGAATTTTATTTTGAATAAAGACCAGGATCTTTCTGAAGTGACATTCAATGCTCGGTCAATCTAGTTTACCGCTCAAGTAGAAGAACTCACATTTCTCCGATCCTTAAAACTCTTCACTGGCTTCCAGTTTCTTTCAGGATCAACTTTAAAATTCTGGTTCTTACTTTCAGATCTATTCATGGTCAGGCTCCTCCTTACATCACTGATCTGATCCAGACTTACACCCCAGCTCGGGCTCTGAGGTCTGTGGATCAGAATCTACTGATGGTTCCACGCACACACACAATAAAGTATATACTTTATTGAATATTGTATTGATTGTTTAAGCGCTTCGTGACCCTGGTCTGGAAAAGTGCTATACAAATAAAAATTACTTACTTACTTACTCTAAGAATAAACCTGTTAACTATCGAAATTTAGAGAATCTGGAGCTACTGCTGATTCAGCCTTATTGTAGGATGTATTTTTCTTGCACTTCACGTTTTTTTTTACCATGTATCGGAAAATTGCAAGTAGTAAAGGATCGGCAACGGAAACAGTGGATCTATTATGGATACATAATCATTTTGGCATCAGTATCGGCCCAAACTTAAGGTTGTGGCATCGACACTGGGCATGAAAAAGTGGTACCAAGACGCCTCAAATACTAGGTACTAATCAGAGGTCTTAAAATCAACAGGGTGTAGTGGTACTATCTGACATTGTACAAAAATGGAGTCCCTTGGTTGGCCCGCAGATAATCATCATAAGTTCGAGACCCCTAATGGGAAAGAAAATATTTTATTTATTTAATTTTAAAGTGAGTATCTATCCATTTCATTTTCTGAACTACCGTATTTTCCGGACTATAAGTCGCTCCAGAGTACAAGTCGCACCAGCCATAAAATATATAGTAAAGAAGGAAAACTATCGCACTGGAGTATAAGTCGCATTTTTGGGGGAAATGTATTTGATAAAATCCAACACCAAGAACAGACATGTCATCTTGAAAGGCAATTTAAAATAAAAATAGAATAGAGGCAACAACAGGCTGAATAATTGTACGGTATGTTACGTTACATGACACAACTGAGAACGTGCCTGGTATGTTAACATATTAAGAGTTTTCAGATAACTATAGCATAAATAACATGCTAAGGAGTTTACCAAGCCATCCGTGTAACTCCAAATAACTAAAATCCAATGAAATCTTTATCCTCGGTCTCACTTTTAAACAACTCCGCTAACTCCAGTGATAGAAGATGCGGCGCTTCCTCTTCTACGTCGAAATTATCAACACAGGCCTAGAGCGCCCTCTTGTGGTTTAGTGTGAAAATAACATGTGAAATGATATACTGGTAATAATGAGTTAATAATTGCACACATAAGTCGCTCCAGAGTATAAGCCGCACCCCCGGCCAAACTATGAATAAAAACTGCGACTCTACTTTTATATTGTGTATAAAATTAAAAACAACATAATTTCTGATCACAATACTCAACAAAAACTTTCAGATTATAATTTGGAGATAAAAAAATAACATATTCTCAATCACTTATGTCCGTTACTAAAACCCAAATCTCAACTAGCAGTGTGTTGTGTACTGATGCACTATTATCCAAAAAGAATCACCCAAAAACTAGGTCATGAATGAATATGTTAGCCCTGGACTATGGGGCAGAAATGTACATATATATTTATTTAATGACCTTGTTTTTAATATTTAAATAGGCCGCAGGAGTCAACAGACTCCGTTTGCCGCGGTGTTTGGACTATTTTTTTTTAATGAAAATTTGTTTTCCCACAGAGATCAAATCACCTCGTGATGGGAGGAAAAGAGTTCAGGAGGCGGGTGGTACAGAAATCAGTGCTAATGGCATGGAAACATCGTTTTTACTCGCATTCCTTCCAACTGTCAGTCGCTACGGCTCTCTATATTTAAAGGTAATCGTTGTCCTAAGTGTCTTTGTTCAATCAGTTATTTTTCTTCAAATAACTGTGAGGTAGCTATCATTTAGCGCCGCTAACATGCTAACAGGTTACCGAGTATTTCACGAGAGGCTTAACTCGGGAAGTAAACACTCGCTGTCATGTTCGCCGTCTGTCGAGGAGAAAAATCAGCTCTCGGGATCATGATGCGGACGATAAAAGCCGCGGTTGAACAAGAATCAGCAGATGACAGGATCGGGTTTTACTTCTAATCTAATGATTTAGCCAGTGATTGGATTTCGTCGCCGTCGACGACGACTGTGCAGCTGCTTGTTGTTTTTGCCTTCCCGTCACTTAGCACCTGTTTTATTAACCTTGCCGTTTAGGGCACAGTAGGAAACGATTCAATATTGGGTTTGGATACATTTTTTTGCAATGAGCAATTGGTTTTTCTTCACCTCTAGTTCATAAAATCTGATGTGATTTGCGCCGCAATTTTCCCATCAGCTAAAAAGCCTGTCCCAGGAAAAACCAACATTTGTGGGTTGATTACAGCGGGTGTGATTATTTTATTCCAAGCAGATATATTCCATCTGCACGCGAGGACCAGAAATGTGGGTTTATTTGGAGCATAAAAAGACCGGATTTTGACACTTTTTTTTGGCAATATTTCAAGGCTACAAACTGAGAAATCAACAAAATGTTTCAAGATGTAATTGAGTATTAATGTGCGACACAATTTATGTCGCCTCGAATACTTGTAGTGACCCTGGAACCACTTGTAAATACAGCTCAGCGATTTTCAGATGATATTACACTTTTCAAATCGAATAGATATCATTGAAAACATGAGCACAGAAGGAAAAAAATGAAAGAGTAACTAAGTATGGTGTGCCAAACCAGTACTTTTGAATGGATGCCCGTGCGAAAAAAGTGTCTTAAACAGTGTCCAAAACGGTGCATGAATCAGTGCTCAACAATGTGCTCAAAAGGGGCAAAAAGCGTAGCCCGAAAACAGGGTACCAGTACTTTTGAATTGGTGGTAGTGCTAAAACTATGCCTTAATCCGTTTCCAAAATTGTGCCTACAACAGTGACTTTAATGGTGCCTAGATCAGTGCCCGAAATACTTACTTACTAAAACAATGTCTAAACATTGCCTAAAACAGTGTTTTAGAAGTACAAAAAACAGTGTCTGAAACCGTGCTTAAATTAATTCCCAAAATGTTGCCTAAAACAATGTCTAAACGTTGCCTAAAATAGTGTCCAAAAAGGTGCCTACAACAGTGACTCAAATGGTGCCTAAACCAGTGTCCAAAACAGTGTTTTAGATACTGATTTACATGGTGCCTAATTCAGTGTCCAAAGAAGTACCAAACGGTCTAAAACCGTGCCTTAATCAGTGCCTAAAACAATCTCGAAATGGTGCCTTAAACAGTGTCCAAAACAGTGTTTTAGACACTCATTTAGATGGTGCCTAGATCAGTGTCTAAAACAGTGTCCGAAACGTTGCCTACAACAGTATCTAAAACGATGCCAAAAACGGTGGCCAAAATGGCTCCTTAAAATGTTTTCCATACATTTAAATAATAATAAAACTGATCTTTTTAAATATTTTAAATAGGTTTAAACTTTGAATATTATTATATCAGTATTATTTTAAGGATTACATTGAGTGCATGTGACAGGCATGCATCAGGGGTTTTTGCCAGGTGAGTTCTGATGCCACAAACCAGGGTCACGACACGTATTTTAGAAAGAACATTTTACCAGGGAAAATGACACCAAAGCCAAAATGAGGCAAGAAAATAAGGCACCGAAAATCAATGTTGCTTTTCGGTCTGGTTACTAGCTTTTATGTCAGAACCAGTGCCATGGTACGGTAGCCATCCCTCATCATAATAAGCCATGGATATTCAGAATGCAGCAGAGCTCCAGCATTGACGCATTAATAATCTCTGCGTGAGCAATTTCCTCTTCTGCAACTTTAATTTGAACAGGCTCCTGCCCTTTTTCACACTAATGTTCACATGAGTGTGGAAGTGTCCAGCAGCACAGAGAGTGGACCAGAACCTCACTCCCTCCAGGCAAACGGTACATTCTGTGCACGGGCCACATCTCTGTGATCTACTCTCCGCCTGGAGCCAGAGGCTTTAGAACATTGCTGCTGCAAACTTTGCTCAAAGGCTTCGGCGCCACAAGGATCCATCACTCTTTTTTTTTTCTTTTTTTGTATGACTCTTCCTTCAACTTCTTTGTAAATGACAAAAAAAAAAACGGGAGAACTTGAGAGAAGTCTAAGGTACCTGATGTAAGAGTTGAAATTTAACAAAACATGTTTGGAACAAAACTTTAGCTACAATTTGGCCAATACATTATAAAAACAAAGTTTTAAAGGGGGTTACGAAACCAAGTTCTTAAATAGCTCAGATAACATACGCTTAAATAAGACTGTAATGGTCAAAATAAATAAAAATATTACAGTGACAAAACCCAACATACGCAAGTAATAAGGCTACTACGTAACAATATCAGCTAAAATAAGACCAATGTTAAAGCTAACAACGAAAAAAAATAACCTAAAATTTTCAAGTCAACGATGATTTAATCAGACTTATTTACTAATAAACTATATAAAAGTTAATCTCTGTAAATTATTTAAAGATAAATGGCTAACAACATTAGCATGCTAATAGCTTACTCAGCAAAACTGTCAAAAACTAGCAACAATTAGGGTGTTTTAAAATTAATAAGTAAAAGTATTTTTGTAACAGCTCGTGACCTAGTACTAAAACATGTTTGATCTTCTTATTTTACAACATAAAAACATAACTTACCTTAGAATAACATGTATGGTTCACACTATTTTAGCTGAAATACTAGAAAAAAGGTAACAAACCGTATTTCTTTAAAATAATAATACAACTTAAGGACAGACAATCAGGAGATTTTTAGCCTCAACTTTGATCTTTTTTTTTTGGTTTGTTTTAAGACCATGTATATTATTCCTTTTGCTTTGCTTTTATGATAGAGGAATGTACAAATGATTAAAACCAGCCTTGTTTAAAGAATCAAGTGTGTATTATGAAGCTAACTAAGAAAACATTAGCTCTATTTTTGTCATTACATTGTCATAACTATAGATGTAAAAAGGATTATTATTCAGAAAACAATGGAGAATGTCTTGACATCAGCTTTTAAATCAAACTCTTACGAGCCGTTCTTCTTCTTATTGCATCAAATGTACATGTAGTTGTAAAAATCAACAAGAAATCGAGGAAAACAAGTTGCTATGACACTTTTTCAATAGACTGTAAGTAATTCATCTTCCTTTTCAATTTATATTCTCACAATAATGCTGACTTCCTTTCACCAAACGTACATTTTTCACCTCCCTTTGATTGATTTAGGCTAAAACCGTATCCCGGTTTTGCCCTGTGCGATAATACAACTCAAAAAAGAATAAAAACATAAAAATGTAAAGCAGTAGATTTGGCAAAAAAAATAAATCCACTGGATTGTTCTCCCTGAAGGGTTTTTGGCTTCTTTTTTTTTTTGCTGCGTGTTACAGATTTAATCAGAGAATTGTCTCAAACGCAGACAGCACACTGAGAGAAGGTCAAGCCCAAACAATTTCAGCTGCTCAGTCAGAGGAGAACGCTGCATCTGTTAATCAATGCGGGATTTTATTAGTGTGTAACAAAGAATAAATTGCTGATTGATTATATGTCAGAGATTTTAGAAGCACACAATGATATCTTAAAGCTCGGGCTTGTCTTCATACAACAGAGTAACCTGAGGCGTTAATGCCCATCATATTACTTCAGCCTACCAATGATTTTATGCAGATGACAGTGGAGGAGTGAAAGTTTTTTTTTTTCTTCAGGCATTGTGCTGCCCCTGAGCCACATGTGACCTCTGACTCACCTTGTCAGGCCCCTCGGAGCTGCACTCAGTGTTTTTCTTTTCTGAATACTAACAGTATATTTAACGATAATAGAACCACACGTAGAAAATATATATATATGTGATGACACAAATAAAGTCGGACATTTAATGTCATTATAGATAACGACCAATTTACACGACAAAAGTCGTAACGTTACGAGGTTAAAAGCACTAATATTTTAAAATTAAAATGTATAATATTTAATCTTGTAACATTGACATTTAGTATCATAACATTACAACTGATTTTACACTGATAGTTCCGATTTTAAAATTGGTAATATTACCATTTTTAATTTTATTACGTAATTACCTTAAATTATGTTACATTACTACATTTAATCTCGTAATAAAACAAATGTTAATCTTGTAAATTTATGATTTCTAAACTCATACCACTAATATTATCATGTTAATCTTGTTATTTACTACTTTTAATCTCGTTATTTTACAATTTTTAATCTTGTAATTTTATGATTAAAATCTTGTAATTTTTCTACTTTTGAGTTTGTAGCGTTATAACTTTAAATTGTAATATTACTACTTCAAATCTTGTAATCTTACGATTTAAATTCTGGTAATATTACTTTAGATTTGTCATTTTAAATTTCGTAATATTACTACTTTTAATCTCATAACATTATGGCCATTAATCTCATAAAGTTACCACTTTAAATCTATTCATACCTTTAACCTTTAAAAATTTTGATTTTGATCTCTTAACCTCACCATTTAAAATCAATTGACATCAATACTTCAAACCTCATAATATTACTGCTTTTAATGTCATAACAGTGTAATTTAAAATCTCATAATAGTTTCAATTTCGAAACATTCACTGCCTTCACTACTTTTAATCTCCATCATTAAAACCGTTAATCTGGTAAAATCTCTACTATTATTCTCGTAATGTTATGCTGTTATATCTTTTAATCTTGAATATTTATCACTTTAAAACTTGCAATAATACTACTTTAAATTTCTTAACATTCCGACTTTTTATCTCTAATTTTATTGGTTTAAATCTTGTAATATTACTTACTATTAAACTTGCAACACTATGTATTATACTCTTTTTAAACTATGACTTTTATCTCGTCACATGACAACTTTTAATATTGGTTTGTCTTAAAAAAAAATACTTGTTTTATCTTATATCATTCTGTTGATCATAAATATATTTTACAATATTTGCTCTTTTCTTATTTTTGAATATATTTTAATCCTTTTGTGTTATCTCAGGGTCAAGGTGACCCACATGTGTTTGTAGTGTCCCTCGTGTTGTCTCTGGGTCAAGGGGCGTTCGGGTCACCTTGACCCAGAGCTAACCCAAGGGTTAAAGACTGATATATTAAGTGCTGCGACTGACGTTCCCGCTCGTCTCTGTGGTTTTTCTATTTGACTGGAAAATAATGCCGCCGGCGCCGGTTTAAGTGCCTCGACGAGGATGCCATGATGTCACTGTTTACCTCTCCCTCACCCCCTCTTCCCCCCTTCTTCCCTCACCCCTCCACTCATAATCATTTACTTGTCTCCCATTTGCAGCTGTCAGAATTAAAGCGCACATAATGGCTGCCATCACGTCTCCTGCTTCCTGGCTGCTGCTAACCCCAAATCAACATCTCGGCTTCTTAGCGTCGCGCGTTTTTGCAATTGTCGGGCAAATTGTTTGTTTGGCGAAAAAAAAAAAAAAATCACCCCCCCCTCCCCCCAAATGTGGGAGAAAGCCCGTGTGATTGGCTCTCGGCGTTCCCTCTGTTGACTTGAATGAAGTTCAAACAAGGACAGGTGTCGGGATGTGTGTTCACAGCGTTGGCGCCGCCGCGAGCTCGTCCACCAGAATCACATTACGCCGCGACTGTCGACTTCATTAACATTACGGCGAGCGAAGCCCGACAACATCCCCGATACAATTAATCCGGATCTACTCCAACAAGGTTCTGATTAGGAAAGATGTTCTTCGGCTGAAGCCCCCGCGGCTCGGCGTTCAGTCGGGGGAGCTTTTATTGACAGCTATTGAACGATCTACAGTTGCACGCGTTGGGAAGAAAAAAAAAAAACAAGATGTCTAAATGAAGCCGACAAGTGGATCAATGCGGGCGTTAAAGGCGGAAAAGAAAACTTGCTTCCGTGGCGTCGGGGAACAAATCTCTTGGCAGATATCCACTCGTATGTGAACTGTAATTACACTCGGAGTGTTTTATAACCTAATGTCTGCGGGCGTCGAACACGCCGACACGGAGGTGAGGGCTAATCTGTACAGTTGACATTTGCAACATGTGCGTCGACTTGAAGCTCGAGATCCTCAAGATTTGTGCGGCAGACGTTTAATAATGAGGTGAAGAAAGTAAGTGGATATCGAGCGGGGGGTTTTAAAACTTGACTGGCCGGCGGGCCGGCAGAGGTCCGTTCTTGTTGAGAATGGGCCGCAGGCTTTCAGCTATTTTTGCTTTACATCTCCATAATGTATTTATATTATTTTTCTTAATGTTTTGTGGATTCTTGTGTGGCTTCAAATTTGTACAAGATGCAAAACAAATAGACTCAGGGACTCATTTATTCCTCGAGCTATTAGATTGTACAATTCTGAGTTCGGGGGCAGGAGTGGAGTAAAAGTATCTTGATGTTCTGTTCTATGTTAGTCTTTGTATCCTTTGTTGTTTGATTAATGTTTTTATCTTTAGACTTAGATTGTATCATCTTGTTCTTTCTCTTTATTTATCTTTGTTCTTGTTCATATTTTATTTTTATTTTTATGAATAATTGCTGTGTCTAATTGGAAAAAAACAATTTCCCAAAGAAGACCTCCTGAGGGATCCATAAAGTTCTACCTAACTTACCTAACCTAACCTATATTTAATGTGTTTTTTTTATATTTATCTAAAAGAGCTATAGAAACACAAAAAAAAGAAATTCCCAAATGTCATCATTAGTTTTGGTTTCTGGAGAATTTCTTCACCGAATTTATCAGATATTATTATTTTGTCTTTATTGTGTGTTTTTTTTAAACTGTAAACATAATCCAAGAATATACCTCAACATCGAATGGAGGGCCGAGGATTATCATATCACTGGCCCCAAATGGCCCAGGGCCCGACATTTTCAGACCCCTGATATAACAAGTATTACGAAAAAAAGACAACATATTTATTTTACTTTAGTGTGAAACACACAACAATTTCAAGCTCTTCGAACGACTGCACAAGTGTGTTTAAGAGTGTTATTAAACCAAGTTTTTATAAGAGGTTTTGTTTTAATGTTTTCATTAATGTTTAATGTTTCAAGTGTTTTTTTTCCAATCATCTTTGTATGTAGCATGGACTGTACTCATGGAGTAGAAAAAGGACAACAAGGGGTCACCATAAGGTGTCAGAGGTAGGATGCCTCAGTGGAATTTATCAGTAGGGATGGAATCGGACGAAAGTGTGTTGAAAACTAACTTTGGTGTTAAAGGAAAAAACACACACACCAGTTGAGAGGCATAGTTTATCTCTTTTAATTGAACTAAAGTGTATCTATTTTAATTCAACTAATTCCCCTTTTGTGAGTCTATTTATTTGCCTCAATCTATCAACAGTTTAATTATGTTGATATTTTCTGGCTCTTTAAATAAAATCCGACACCTGACTACTATTAGCTTCCCCCGAAGACACAAAAGAAGCGAGTAGGAAGTTAAATGTTGACGACTAACAAAATACTACCAGCATTACTTCGGACCTTAGATTTTCAGCACCGTAATACGTTTTACTAGGGACACATCCAGGGGACAGTACTTGTGATACATTTAATTTATCGCAACAATACGCCCATCTCTGTAAGAACACAACAGCAGAAATCTTAGCAAAATACTAGAGTTATTATACCTTACAAAGATCTTTCGTCACACATAGAGGGGAAAAAAAACAACCCGATGTTTAAAGTCGAGGCTTGGACTAGGTTAAAATGTTAGGACCTATACTGGCACAACATCTAGTGGTGGGAAAGTCCTCAACAATCCCATCGAAAGACGTTTAAGTTTGTTCGACGAAAGGTAAGGATGAGTAACGGGTGTCTTTTTTATCCGATACCGGACTGATATTTCTAGCCTAGTACTTTGGATCTGGAGTATGTCCAAAATCATGCATTTCTACACTTACACTTAGAGTAGAAAAGTGTGTTCACACTGAGCATTGTGCGAAAATGCAGCAAGAAAATTGAGTTTGGATCGATGGACTTTCCACCCTTAACGGTAGAAGAAAAAGAAGTTGTCATTTCCAGTAAGTGTGTAGCGACATTGTTTGATTTGAGACAGTACTACCCCGTTGAAATATGCACACTGCACACTTAAGTGCACTGTCTTACCGCGTATTGTAAAGCAGTGCTTTTGGAGAAGTGCACTAATTCAGACACGGCACTGAAGAGACGAATCGAAGAAGTTTCGCTTTTCACCCATAAGCATAACACGACAGTGTCCAGAACAAGAGGCTCAGATTTGTTGTATTTAAACTCCTGCTAGCAGAGAACATCGCTGACATAAGCAGGTTCTCAGAACAACAGACCAGCATTCATTCCGTCCTTCAAAAAAGTCTGTGTTGCTGGGGTGAATCCCTGGTGCCGGACAGGCAAGGGGACAATCCGAGGGACACACTCACCTACTTACAAGAGGTTAACAAACGAATCCAGCTACACTTTGATAGCACAGAGTAAAAACTTTTTTTTATCATTTTCTCATCGTCCTATTTCTACGCCACTTAATCCCTTACGGGGGTCGCTCGGGGGGCTGGAGCCTATCTCAGTTTCTTCGGGCATGAGGCGGGGGACACCCTGGACAGGACGCCAGTCTGTCGCACACAAACAACCATTCACACACACACTCATATCATACCTATAGACACTTTCCCCAAGTTCCCAATCAACATTTTATACTTATTTTAAATAAGAAACCAATGTATTTATTAGCCAAATGATGCTAAGATTGCGCTAACACGCTATGACCCAAATTCCCAACGAGGTTTTAGCTAAAGTTACGATTAGAAGTAAATATTTACAATTTTAAAGGCAGCGACGTGTCAACACAGACCTGGATCTTTAGAGTATCAAATATATGTCGACGATAATTAGACGATCCTATGCCTCAGTTTTTAGCTCGTGGGGCTTTGAAGAATCCCCAAAATCTCTCTGAGGATTAGCGAGTAAATGTTACTGCTTCAGGTTCTACGGGAAGTGAGATTGTGTGTATATATATATAGAGAGAGTCTTGGTGGTGACTGTGTACTTAAGGCCTGTAGGGACCAGGAGTGTGTTGGCGAAAAAGTGTGTGTGTGTGTGGGAAGCTCGGGGGGGAAACTGAGTCTATGGGGAGAAGCAGAGCATAGGAAGTTGAAGAGAGCAGCAGCCACACAGAACATCGACAGAGCGTTTACCTGGCCCTGCGCTCTGTGGGTACGCCAAGTAGCCGCCTCTTCCACGGGCCCCCCTACCTGAGCCACGTGCCGCCGCTACCGCCGCCGCCGCCACCGGTCCGTACGCCGTCGCTGGGAAGCCTGCCGGGCAACAAAACACACAACGTCAAGTCATGGTCCTGGGACATGTTGACGGACACGGAGCTGCGGGACGTAGAGGCGGGAAGTCTTGTTGGGGCGACAAACTACCAGCAGTCGCCCCCCCCCCCACGAAACACACTGAGATAGAAGGTTGTTCAAAGACGACTCAAGCTAGTCCAGCGATCTGGTTCGAAAACGACCGGATTTTCCGGACTATAAGTCGCAGTTTTTATTCATAGTTTGGCCTCCTTGGAAAACGTATTCTGGTTCTAATACACAGTATTCCCAGTGTGTCTTAGGTCTAGCCTGAGATTTCTACCTAGTGGAACATCCTCGAAACACCTGCCAAAAGAAGGCATTCCAAAAATTGTTACCGTATTTTCCGGACTATAAGTCGCAGTAGTTTGGCCGGGGGTGCGACTTATACTCTGGAGCGACTTATGTGTGAAATTATTAACACATTATTACCGGTATATCATTTCACATGTTATTTTCACACTAAACCGCAAGAGGGCGCTCTTGGCCTGTGTTGATTATTTCGACGTAGAAGAGGAAGCGCCGCATCTTCTACCTCTGGAGTTAGCAGAGTTGTTTAATCGTGACAACTAGGGTGAAGATATCATTGGATTTTAGTTATTTGGAGTCACACGGATGGTTTGGTAAACTTCTTAGCATGTTATTTATGCTATAGTTATCTGAATAACTCTTAATATGTTATGTTAACATACCAGGTTCTCAGTTGTGTCATTTAACGTAACATACCGTACAATTATTCAGCCTGTTGTTGCCTCGATTCTATTTTTATTTTAAATTGCCTTTCAAGATGACAGGTCTGTTCTTGGTGTTGGATTTTATCAAATAAATTTCCCCCAAAAATGCGACTTATACTCCAGTGCGACTTATATATGTTTTTTTCCTTCTTTATTATGCATTTTATGGCTGGTGAGACTTGTACTCCGGAGCGACTTATAGTCCGGAAAATACGGTACAAAAGTGCATCAACCTGATGAACAAGTACCAGCACAATATCCACCGGTTTAATCAGTACCAAGTACCGGCGCTATGATAATCCTGGCAAATATGTGCTCGCGAGTATAAGTGGGGGGGAAAAAAAAAAATCCATGACATTAACTTAAGTTAAGTTAATCATCTTTAAATTGCGGAATAAATTGACTTTGGGTGGGTTTGAAATGTGCAAATCCCTTATTAGATTAGTGAAATAATTTTGCTGAGGGGATGTTTGTGTCGGATTATGAGCTCTTGATATTCAGAGGAATACTAAGCCCACAAGCTCAGCGCGGTGTCGGCAGTCGCTTCCTTGAAAAAATTCCACCGAGATGATTCTCATGTGACAATCAAACGGGTCCTTGTGGGCCATTCATTTTTACCAGAGGGGCCCAATTTGAAAGTGATAACACAAAATGAGCTTCTTTTTTTTTTTAAGATTTTGGAAAAAAAACTATGCACCGATCAGAAATCGGTGTTTAATAAAACACAATAAAAATATGTTAAGTTTTAACTATAATATAAAACATTATTCGAAAATATGAAAGTGACATATAGTAGCAAAAAAATGGTATGCAAATATATATATATATTTATAAACTGTATATTATTTATATTAGGGCCCATCTTAGTAACAGTGACCTGAACAGATCCCTAAATGCTTTGCCGCCCAGTCAACCAATCATAGCTGTCAATCACAATTGACATAAATAAATAACATGCAATATTAATAGTGTAGTTAGACAATATAAACATATGTTTTTAATTGATGATGGGAAAAAAAACAAAAAACAACTCAATATTTGTTTTCCCATTTTTTAAAAATAAGTAGAAAGTAAAAAGTAGAGCTTCCTTCCTACATGTTATCTTATTTAAATTTTTTTTTTTTTTTTTTAAAACTCCCAAATGACATGATATTTAATGGCTTAAAGACACATAACTTAACCTGAGTGTTGTTTCCCTTTTACTGTATCCATCCATTTACACAGTTATTAGAATAAACTTTCTGTTTTTAAGGTTTTATATACAAGTACATTTAAAAACATGAATATAAAAATATTGTATTCAATTGAAAAAGGTAAGCCTTATAATACTTGTAATA